>NC_061524.1:10255000-10452500 GCF_022379125.1 Scophthalmus maximus | reverse complement strand
GTTTGGCAAAGGAACCAGAAATTCCTTTATTGGAACCAGATATAGATAGGCGTCATGTGAAAGGGAGGTATAGTTAACCTGTCGGAGAAGGGAGAATCCCTTGTACCGTGGGGAAGTGGCAGACTGAAAGCTGGCTCCTCTTTGACGTATAGATCACCAGAGCTTCACACTTTTGTTATTGCACAAATAAATTACACAGGCAGCCTGGTGAGCACTTGTCAAAATGTTATGTCGCACCAGGGAGCAAAAGACAAATAAGTCGTGAGAAAGTAAGCGAGGAAATAACACACAACGGCACGTCGGAGGATTGGAGCAGTGTGTGCGTGTGTGTTCCTGACATCAAAGGGTGTTCGTGTTGACGGCGCTGCTTAATGCAAATACGTTCAACTTTATTATGTTGTCTATTATTGATTGCACAAGCAATCGATAGAAAATAATGGCCTGAGTCAGAGGTCAACTTAAACATGTTGTTCACAGATGTATAGTGCTGAGCTGGAGAATGTTCCCCGTGTCTTTATCTTGTTGTCAAATTTGAAATGCCACATTATTTCATTCATACAGTAATTTGTATATAACGATGACATGACATGTGTGGGTGTGATGCTGTAATAGATTCATACCAGCTTAGTTAAGAAGTTATCATTAAATGGTTAAATCTAGTTTTGAAGAACTGAGTGATTGGTTGGTGAAGGATACTGGGAATACTGCAGTTGAAAAAAATATTCTCATGAGTCATATCATTATATTCAAAAGTAAGTTCTTCTGAGTGATCCAGGCCAAACCAATCTGTCAGTACAATAGCGTGCGATGGTGGAGCTTCGTTCCGCCACATCCTAAACTGAGCTGTCACTGTTAGAGGAGGAAGTGAACATTAATTTGTACTTATTGAACCGGTTAATGAGCTATTCAGGAAAATACCAATATTCCGTTTTTGCCTCATCGCTCCCAGTGAACATTACGTCCTGCCATTAAGCAGACTAATTAAAATCAAAATAGTTCAGTTTGTGTGTTTTATTAAGGTTGGCAGATTTACGTTTATGACTTTTGTTGACATGCTGCATGAAGACGATGTCACCATCTGGCATGTGGAAAATCACCACGGGGGAATGCGAGAAGACAGAAATACCCATAAGTCCTCAGGTGGGGCCCCGTAAGAAGAGAGGCTTGATATAAATATACTTTGAAGAACAAAACGGACAATGACCTAAGCTGCACCAGCATTCTGACTGTATGAATGGTTATGTCTTTGGATTGTTGGTTCACCCACATTTAGTGCAGAGTAAAATATTTAAGATATATTGGGTCTGTCACTATAAAATAATGTTCATATTCCCCAGAGGACTCCAGCGACGCCTTCATTTGTTTTATTATTCTTTCACATCTGATCCGCACCTCAGAGCGGAGACATCTGCTCTTTCAGACTTCCTGTCTAACACAGTTTCAACAAGGTCTGGCTGCAGATGAAGACAGGTCAGCACGTGTTCTCTTTTACAGTGTGAGGTGCGTCTGCCATGCAGGCCGAATGTAAACGCGCTCTGGCATCGCTCATTCCTGAGCTCACTGTGGCACCGTGGCTCAGACTGCTTTGGCGTTTGACCTTCCTGCAGTGTCTGTGTATCTCCCTCTCTCACACGGAGGATCGATTTCTTCTCCAGTTAAGCTTTTATTGCTGATGATGGGTCAGTGGGGGTTGTTTTGTGATTCGGCAGCATACGCCCCCACCCTCACACCTACCCTTCGCCACCCAGGCATCAATATTCCCATGACCCTTTAAATCTCTGCCACACAGGCCAGACCAGACTAATGCAACTTTGCATAATCAATATCCTTTTTTTTTTCTTCTTTTGAGGAAAAGAATCAGCATGGAGATCAGAGTGTGAACTCCTCCTAACCACCACCCACTGCCCACTCGCCCACCTGCTCCATGCCTTGAATGCCTCCTCTCAGCTGGGGCCGTCTGCCCTGGAAGAATCCGATTGAGAATCAATAGCAGAGCTCGCTGGTGCTCGGCGGCGGAAAAGGACAACGGACAAGGACATCTCGCCAAATGAAGATCATTCAGCAGCCCCGTCTTATCTGTTTGTTCCCGTCTCTTTATCTAATTTGGCAGTGAGGCAGCACACACACACACACACACACACAGACTACAAAAGAGCACTTACACTGACAAACCGAGAACAGAAGAGGTCTGTTGAGCTTTTGTCTCTGCTGGATGTGTGAGATTTCAAGCTTTTCTGCCAGCAATGACCTTTATGAAAAAATTGATAATTTTTTTTTTTGATTTCTTTTGAGGCCAGGCAGGCAGGCGAGCGGCTTCTGAGATGTCGCCCTTCACTAGGTTCAGCTGAGAGGGTGGTCGCCTGTGACTTGACTGACGGATAGTGACAGCCCGTGGGGACCCAGGAGGCCGACGGGGGAGAGAGATGACTGTCTGCTGCTTTGGAGGATCTTCCTTTTTCCCCCCCATTTATTTCCCTCCCCTCTCCTTGCCTTTCTTTTGTTCTGTGTGTGTGTGTGTGTGTGTGTGTGTGTGTGTGTGTGTGAGATGCACCTCCCCAGTGAGTAGGAGGGAATTTCAAAGCACCTGCAGCGGAGAGATGAGCTGCACCGATAAGCAGTCCAGGTGAGAGAGCTAATCCTGCCGTTACGCCTGGCAGGCACACAACACAATTGAGATCTCATAACTGTCTGGTGAGACCTAAAGGCACGCCTATTGAATTCTCTCCTTTTTTTCCCAACCCACCTTCCCCCGCTGCTTGTAACACCGGAGCTCTGGTCAATACTGTACAAATCTGACTTTCTGGTTAAAGTGGAAAAAAAGACATTGAACCAAGGATTAAACACAGCAGCCGTTCTGAATAATGCATTCACAGATCCTCTGATAGTTATTAGGGATGATTCCCTGGAATCCAAGCGATGAATGGGAACAGAAATCCAGCAGCAAAACAAAATCAAATCACTCGTTTCAGGGAAGCCGATAGCTGAGGCTGATACTGATACTTGATATTTTGCAAGCAATAACTACAGGCTGACCTACACTCACAGATACTCCCCCCTCCCACCCTCTGCGCTGGGCCAGCTGTGCTTTGGGCACACTGAACCCTATTCTGGGTAACAGGATCCTGAACAGGGTGGCAATCACAGCAGAGGAGCATCTGCTGTGGGACTATGGAAGCAGGACAACTGTGTCCCAGTCACATGTTATTATGTTTGATGAGCAACAAAATCTGTGTATTGGTGGCCGACCGTCACTCCTGAGCGGTGGAGAGACGCCAGCCTCTCCTGCCTTTAACTGCTGACACAGTCAAATATTAGAAATCAATATGGTGTGCGTGACTGTAAGCTCTTCCATCTGGTTAGAGCAGATTTTGAACCTGATGGATTGGATCTAACTTTGCTGCTTGTCAGCATATTTTGCACGGCCAATAAAACTCCGGCATGTCATTGTAGTCTTGGATTGGTCCCATGCATCACTTTGCTGCAGCTTGCTTTTAGTGTCCGCCCTCCGCCGCTGACCCGGCCTCATTCCACGGCTATTTCTCCTGATTCCACTCATGCCAAAGTCATTTGGCTCCTCTCCTCTCCTCAGTTGCCGGTCGAACTCCTGATCTTACCCTCCGCAACACACCCTGTAGTCTGCCTCCATCTGAAACAGACAACACATAGTCTCGTCCCGTGCCAGTGTGACCTCCCATCTGCTGCCCTGGCGCTACACACACACACACACACACGTTGCTGCTGGCCAGAGTGCCTCCACGAACCCACGCAACCGTCCGGGCATTTTATAGGCTGATGTGGTTTGGAGTGGCCTGATGGAGGGAGGTCAGACAGGGATCAGGAGGCTCCCAGTAGGCAGAACAATCTGCCTGGTGATAATATAACCTCCAGGTTCATTCATGTGGTCAGACTTGGCTGAAGCTACTTCATTTTACTGAAATTGCTTCCAAACCCCAGACCCTTTCTTTGTGTCTCACTCTGAGCAACACCGTGAGACCAATGGATGCTTTTAGAACTAGCAGGATGGAATCTCTGACACTCTCCTTTCTGGTCTAACCAAAGAAAACAATTAATAAGCTACAATGAATTCAAAACTCTGCGGCACGAGTGCTGACTAAGACCAATCGGAAGGCACCCATCACACCCTTTTCACAATCTTCACACTGGTTGCCAGTTAGTTTTTGTATTGATTTTAAAATGATTTTATTAGTTTACCAGGCACTTGCACCAGACTTCTTCTCAGGAAATGCTTGTGGTCTATGAACCAAGAAGGCTCCACAGATACTCTGGCTCCACAAATCACAAAAAAACATTTGGTGATGCTGCTTTCGGCCACTGCCTTCCAGACGATCTGAGAGGAGCAGGACATTGTGATACTTTTAAACATAAATTAAAAACCCATCTATTTTGTTCGGCTTTAAAAAATAATTTTATGTTTTTTTTCATAATTATTCTATTTTGTATTACTAAAATTGTATTGTTTGTTATTTCATTACTATATATTATTGCTTGTTTTTAAATTTGACATATCTTTTATTATCTTGGTATACATTAGTCTCTAAATCCGAGTTTAATTCAGTTTTTAACATCCTATATTCTGCCAATCATCTGAAAAGCACCTTTGACCTGCATGTGATTTATTTGAAATGTTCTTTATAAACAAGGTTTGATGGATTGATTGATTTCCTGATGCAGAGTTGGTGTAAAAATATAAAACATTTAAAATACGCTAACATCAATCGGCTCCTAGTCCCTCACAGGTAAGACTGATTAGAGGGGAAACAATCCAACAAGGGCTTTGTCAGCACAGCTCTACCCACAATCCAATGCAGCTGCTCACCCACCAGCCCGGGGAGGACGTGATAGATTGGACCACACTCCAGCAGCTGGGCTGGAGGTTTACGCAGGAAGTAGCAAACAAATTTAATTGTTTTTCTCTCTGCACCCAAAAAGGCTTATGATTAATTATTCAGCGAGTCCTTTTGCCGTCCCTGAGGTGAAAATCAGCACCTGCCATTTATTCAAAGCAGAGCAACTCACAGGGAATCAAGTCACAAAACGCATTATGGTTTCATGTTTCCATTTCGAAAGTCTTAGCACACCTGCTGTTTACAAAATAGAGGATGAAAAAGTCTCATACAAAAATCTTTTGTCTTCTTCCCGCGGGAGCTCAGCAAATGTATTGTTCAAAATGAGGTCTTCTGTTTCCCATCTACACCTAGAGGGCAGGTATCTGTTCACTGATGAGGACACACTGCTTCAAGTCTTCTTCATGCACAACTTCCTCTCTAAATGGTCCCAAACAGTGTTTTTGATCAACTGTGCTCGGGGTCTAGTAATGCAAAAATGGGATTTCGTACTAAAAATGCTGCAGCTTTGGAAGACACCCACTTAATTTGACTGATAAAAATAATTCAGATTTGTACAGAACAAAGTCTGAAGACTTCTTTCATTTTCAAATGCAAGAGGAAGGGATATCTAGCGGACCGTGAAGTAATATTCGCAGATTTTTTACAAATGTGTGTTAGATTAAAATCGCTGACTGCCTCTTTCACAACACAGGTTGCTAGAGAACTCAACTTGGACAAATTATGGTTCTCTGGGAAGCTGTAAATAGAAACATAATAAAGACCATAAAATAACTTATTTTTACAACTACATTTATTAAAAAAAATAAAACAAAGCCGAAAAGAAAAAAAAGGAACAAGAAAAAAAAAAAAAAAAGCCACCAGTGTCCCACCAGGGATGAGACAGTTTATGGAGAGACATTTTTAAAAGCATACAAACCAGCAAACTGTAATCTAGCAGCATCCAAATGTTGGAATCTCCAAAAATCATCATTTATATATTTAAATATATATCTTTTTTTGCCCTGGCAAGCTACACACTTTACAACATACACAGAGCTTTATCTCTCCTTAGTGCAGAAAAAAAACCTAAAACCCCAAAACAAATAACTTTAATAAAATAAACAACTTTAGGTTAAATAAGCTTAAATAATAGTGTTAAATACAAGACACTTCTGTGGCAGATATGTACAGAAATAAACACATTTGGCATTGTAAGTGTGGTTCACTGGCGCTTGCTCTAATGCTCTAGAAACCACTGCATAAGAACACATTTTGATGTGAGACTACCCCCAACACACACACACACACACACACACACACACACACACACACACACACACACACACACACACACACACACACACACACACACACACACACACACACACACACACACACACACACACACACACACACACACAATCATCCATACACATCATTTCATATCAGTGAGCCACAGACAAGGCTTGTGTTTATAAAAGACAACTAAAAGCAAAGAGAAACAATCCATTTACAACCAAGAGTTTTAGGCACAGTCGCTTCCTGCTTTATAAATACATGTCAAATACAACTGCTTCTCGACAGGAACTCTTCACGTTTGTGCTAACTTCTTCTTTTTTTTGTTTTAAAACACAGTTTTGTAACTACCACGTTGTTATTGCTAGGACAGTGTGACAGTGAATGGAAACTACTGACAAACGTGTGTGTGTGTGTGTGTAGGGAAAAGCACCATTAAAACATCTAAATTACTGCCATGTGACCCTACAATACAACACTGAGGAAAGAAAAAAGAAAAGAAAAAAGAAAAAGTGGAATTAATTCAAAGTAGAAATGGCCCAAAAACATCAAACCTTGAAACTTTATGTGACTTTGGGAATCCAGAGAAAATCAAAGGGTCTCGGTTGAGCTACATTCATTTTTCCTCCCCACAGTACATTTCAAGACCGACACGTGTGGATTCCTCTTGGTGCAAGCAGACAGTAAGTACCACTTCATTATGTCCAGTACATTCCTCCCCTCCTCCACGCCCGCCTCGCCCTCCCTACTTTCCTGTGTCCGTGAAGGCCGGCACAGGAACAACTGTGTGACAGTGTGCGCAGTATGATACAGTACAGCTGAGTATACAGTACAGTAGACTGACGTGACATACGTAGGTAGATTATATGTTGACTACAGTAAATGAGCTTTACATTCCACTACTGTAAGAAGATCCCAGGGACTCAGGCGGGGCCCCTCGGGGTTCTCGATTCCTCTCCAGCACCGGATATGAGGACGCTTCCCAAGAGTCTTGTTTGCCATTTATGGAGAAACCGTTAACGTAAGAAACAGCCCCGCACTGCAGACAGAGGGGGATCCCAAAACTAAGGTCCAGATCGGGGTTTCACGTCTCCCCACACAAGACAGTCTCCCAACGGGGGCTGTTTAAAGAGTCTTAATTGCTCTGGGAGGGCCTGTAATGGTTTGTTTTAAAGTTTGTTTGCCTGTGGATCATCTGGGAGTCTTAAGTAGGAGTTGAGTGGGTGCCCGGGAGGAGTGAAGGCCATCTCGCTCTCTCTCTTTTTGCAGGTCTCTCTCTCTCTCTCTCTCTCTCTATCTCTCTCTCTCTCAGGGTTTCTTGTCGATGCTGTGAAAGAACCACTCTGTGAACTTCCTGAGCTGAGCCGACGCCGTCAGGCTCTCCTCCTGCAGCCGCATGTTATCCTGCCTCAGGTGTTGCACCTCCTCCTGCAACATCGCCTTGTCCTCTTTCTCCTGAACACACCAACACAGACACACACACACACACACACACACACACAATCAACACCCGGCCATGGAGCAAAAATAAATGGATGGAAAAAAAAAAGGGCTTGACAAAAGCCGCCGCTATTACGAGAACATCCGTCTCTCGTCAGCGCTGCTGTAAATGGGAGGCATTAACATGGCAAAGCGGCCTTTTCTCTGTCCTGATCAAAGTGCATTTCCTCTCTCCATTTTCAGCACATTAGTGGAGGTGGGGAAATGTCGGGGCGGGACACAATAAGGAAGGGAAGCAGGATATTGAATTAAGTGGATGAGTTTATGTTACGCAGACCTCGGGGCACCCATTACTCAGTGTCTTATTCTCCTGAGCTGCGTGACACAGTCGTGCACTGTTTGCCGATGTGGAAAGGGAAAGCAAAAAGCTGGCAAACACATAATCAAGAAAGTAGTTTGACATACGCTTAACGTACCTTTCTGAGGTCATGCTGCAGCTGCCTGAGGATCACCTCCAACTGGTTGACTTTGCCCGTGAGTGTGGAGGGGGAGCCGCTGTTTGGGAGCGCAGCACAGGCTGTTGTTAGGACCCGCGAAAGACTCATTTTATCACAGAAATAAAACACAATGACAGTTTCACCTTGTAGAGTCGTCGTTAGGCGTTTAGCTGCTGTTGCTACGCCTGTCAAGGTTTCTCTCCTCCCACATGCAGTGTGCAAGGATATATGTTTTACCAATGAAATTTGTATTAATTCTTCAAACAGGTAAAACAGAAGCAGGGTTCTCATTTCTGGCAGACAAACTTTCACCAGAATTTGAGGATGAGATATAATCAAAGTGTTTGCCAAACGTTACCCAATCTCAAACAGGTCTGACTGAAGTCCCTGGAGGTTTTCCAAGCCACAAAAATAGCATCAAACAGAGCTGCGAATGTTACACTCCAATACACTAACACTGTGGC
This sequence comes from Scophthalmus maximus, assembly GCF_022379125.1. NCBI lineage: Eukaryota > Metazoa > Chordata > Actinopteri > Pleuronectiformes > Scophthalmidae > Scophthalmus > Scophthalmus maximus. Next base: position 10,443,956 of record NC_061524.1, on the reverse strand, counting down.
TCCCACTCAGTGAATGTTCCAGTCCTGTACAAGTATGTTTCTGGAGGTAGTAAACTAGCCTGGCACTTTAATCCATAGCGTCCACCTTTGATTGGGAGTTTTTTTGTTTTTGTCTCATCAAGGTGATAATATACGACAGCATTCAAACTCTTGAGTATTGTTCTTGTTAGAGTTCCATATAAAACTGCTCTATCATGTGGAGAAATCTTCTTGACAGGCCTGCTGTGCCGAGGTACGGTTGCTAAGCTATGATTGGACACAATTTGGGGGCGGGTTTGAACACAGAGTCAATTATTCACTTGATCCTGAAGCATCGGCACTTGTGTGTTTGTGTCTGTGTTTGCCGGTAAAGCCTACTCTGCTTCCAGCGCTGCTCCCTCCGCCTCCACCACCCGTCTGGTCAGCTCTCTGGAGATCTGCAAAGCCTCGGCCCGCTGCATGTCCGTCATGGTGCAGAAAGATGCCACGCGCTGATCTGGAAACAGAGCGAGTCGACGTATCAGGTCATAATCTGCCCTTATCATCAAAAAAACAGGAGAATTGGTCCAGAAACGCATTTCCTGGTGTCAACGTGCAACTAAAATAGAGCAGAACGACACACGCATGCACGTATAGCTGACAGAATGGGGTGATTCATTATTGCTTTGTATGAAGCAATAATGAATGAACTGGTTCTTCAAAGGCAGTCCTCCCATACGCAGAGGTTGTTAAATCGACAATAAGGAACAAGGTGGTAAACAGCTTTTCTTGACTGTCACAGATAGAGTAAAGTCCCCTGGGTGCTGCTCCGGTGCCCTCACCCCTCTGAGTTTCCTCTGACAGCTGTTTGGCTCATTATGGGCTGAATCCCACAGAGCTGTAAGGCACCAGTCATGCTTGTTTTACTATATCAGGCCCTTAAGCTCGCTCAAAGCCCCATGGAAAGCCCAAACTTGGCATGTTACGCTTTGGGACTGCTCAGCTTGGTGGCGTAATGCTCTCTTCTTTAGAATCCACTCTCTCTCTCTCTCTCTCTCTCTCAGGCCCTTGGTCTGAGACTAAAGATAGGAGGATCTGCATATTCATCGAAAAGATTAAGGAAACCCTTCCATTAATTTAGCCCCCAAATGAAAGCTAATCCACTCCAAGACAAAGGCTGATGCAGCCCAGAGTTGGTCGCTCAGACGAGGCAGGGAAGGGAGGCCAAGCTCTCATTTACATATGAATGGACATTTTCATCATATTTGATGGCTGCATCAGAAAGATTAAAGACTTCGAGGAACGGCAGCGACGGGCGCAGACAAGCGGCTTGTCATTTTTTGTGTGACCCGGCGTTTCTGCAGATTTAGTCGAAAAATGGCAAAAAAAAAGAAGAAAAAAAAACAGATTACATTGAGGAGAAATCCCGACAATCTATTGGATTGAACATACTGTGCTGTATTTATTTGGGAGAAAATATTAAAACATCCAGTCGTTTACAACAAGAGCTTTCAGTCATTGCACAAAAAGCCTCTTGTTGCTGAGATGTACTAATGCCCATTTTTATATTTCATCTGCTTCTACTTTCAAAAGCAAGAGCAGCACTATGTTGTTGTTTCGTTTTTTTTCCTGGATGCTGCGAGCCGATCTAAACTGTCTTTTTGCATCATGAATGCGAATAGTCTCTCAGGATACACAAGACAAAGGTAATGAATACTACAAATGCTTTACATCTCTGCCAACCTCTTCCTCTCCTGGCTGTAAACAGAGATGGTTAAACATACGTGGCACTATGGCAGCCTGGAGACACTTTCTGCTCGGCAACAAGCCTCCAGTTTACAGTGCTTTTCTGGGACAGCCAGGCTGACGTGACAACTGCCTTCTTGCCGCCAGTCAGACTCTGCATCATCTCCACCGATTCCAGCCTTGTTAAATGATCTGCTGCAGGCTACAGTATGCAGCAGGAACGTACCAAAGCAGAAACTCGACAGAGGATTCATTAATTATGACAAACGAATGGTCACATGCAACGTTTGACTGCTCACTGGTCTCGGGGTTCAGACGGAGTTCAAGTGGAAAGAAACTCGTGGCATGTTCATAGATTTCATGATAGATGGAGAGTACACTGGCATGAGCGTGGTCAAAAACTAGAGCACACAAATGAATAAAAGCGAGGATGCTGACCATGAAGAGACGGGAATGTGCCAAAGTTAGAGACTGCGTGAAAAGGAAGGTTTCTGTTTTGATAGAGCGAAGTTCTATCATCTCATGAACTCATGTGAGTACCTGATTACTAAATCACTCGTCGCGGATTCAGGTGCCACCTACAATCACTGACTTTTATAAGAAACAACTGTCCAGCTTAAAAATAAAGATTTCTGGGCCTGTGTAGAGAATCTGCCGCTTTGGGCCAGAAGAGATGTCCGTCTTCATTTTGCAGGAAAAAAGAATAGTGGTATTCAGATTTAATGGACCAAAGGACCTCAAATCACCCCCCAAACTATCAACCCTAGAGCTTAATAGTAGAAGGCACCACTTTGAGATCTCTCCCTGAGTGGTGACTTGCTGACTTTATGGTGTGAAATTTGGCTCCATGTCTGTGCTGAGAAATGATGGCTCACTTCTCCAAGTTACAGCGCTCGGTGGGAATCACAATGGGGCTTGGAGCAAGGGCGCAAAAAGCAGGAGAAGGTCGTCTCCTACAGCACTTAGGATACACTAGAGGGAAAACAAACGCACAGCGCACACACTAACCTACACATGCAAGCGACACACACGCACACACACACACACACACACACACACACACACACACACACACACGTGCTAAGCAGCTAGGACCGTTAGGGGGAGGAGGAGGGGGGGTGTTGCACAAGGTGCCCGCAGCTTCAGCCAGGCTGGTTACCTTCAAAGGCTCGTGCTGCGTCAACCAGGTGAGACCAGTCCAGGCCCGAGGCAGTGTCTGGGAGGGGCATGAGGCCCGGGTCGCTGACCTTGGACCTGTCCGCCAAGGAGCCGTCAGAGAACCAAAACTCATCTGCAGAGACAGGCGGGCGCTCGGATCAGTGTCTGGGCCTGGCCGGAGTTCAGGACTAATCTGAGTTACCCATCAGTTTGCATCAGACAAGAGGGGTCGGGAGGATGGAGAGGCTTCGTGGGGTAGGAGGCAGGGTTTTCTTTGAACTATACATCTCTCTGCTATAAGATATTAGATTAACCAAACTCAAGCCCTGCACATCAGAAAACCTTGCTTGTCTATGTTCTCTAGTAGCTCCTATCCAATCAACTCAGTCCAACTTCAATCTGGATGCATCTAAAGAAGAAATCATCCTTCAGGTTGTTAACAATCTATCTTTGGGAAGAATATTTTTCGATCACTGTGACAGCATGACAGGCTAGCATCACATTGAACCGGCTTCTCTGCATTGCACACACAAGGCTACATCTGAGAGGCAATAAATGACTTGTCTAAATGAATGTCTTCATGTTTCAATCAATATCTCCTTCCCATCCCCTCTGTCTCCCTCCACCCTCCCTCCCACTCAGCCCTGAAAGACAGGGAATGCAATAGACAAGCTCCCATTCTGCAGAGGGGCTTTCAGAAAAAACACAAGTGGAGAAGCAGAGAACAGACAGAGAGAGCTTGAGGTGATGCCGACACTCTCCTTTCAATTTATCCAGCGTCTGGGTAGCCTGAGTGATTCACTGTTTACCAAACTGGGCTGTTTGAGTAAGCCTGTGTGCTCAACTACCCTTCAAAACAATCAGGAATCCATCAGGTTGACAGCCACAAGAGAAACGTCTCTCCCAAAAGCCATTTTCTATCTCGCGACGGTAGCCGGAGACGGGTGAGGAACGGTATGGTAATGAGACAGAAGGGACGGAGAGGGGAGGCAGGCAGGGACTGATGAGTGAATGAAACATTATGTATGACAGACATTGTGACACTCCTGATGGAAAAATAGGCATGTTCATGTCAGAGATCTTAAAGACCTGCAGCGGCGCAGGAAGGACACATCACACTTCTCATTGCTAATACATATTCAGTGCATGCTGGGAGAACAGAGGAGGGGCGAACACTAGCCAGCAGTGACAGGTGTCTGCTTAATGCAGACGGAGCGGCAGGCCCCTTGCAAGTTGCACACCACTTCACCCAGTTCGAATTAGTCGGCTATATTGAGGAGTGTTGCCGGAGTGTTCACCGGTTGTGCTAATGATATTTATGACACGAGTGGCTCTTCAAACAAGTATCTACATCCTGGCTCCTGTCTGGTGCCAGGGAAGAAGGCTGATAATCCAAGAGCGACATGCAGAGAAAGTCTACATTACATTTCAACAAGACAAATTTGCTTCGCTGCAGTGTTCTTGGTCACCAGCCGGCCTGGTGAGAATTGCATTGTCTGCACTTACTTCTCAGGTTGGACGCTCCCTGGTTGTGGATCATGCGAGGAGGCAATGTACTGTGGTATGGTGGGGTGGTGCTGAATAGGATGTCATTAGGCATGGCTTGGTCCAGCATGGAGCTGTGCGAGCTGGCGTAGGACGAACCCTTACGGTTACTGCACACACTTTCGTCCGACAGCGTCCGGTACAGGGAGCGTCTCGGTGATAAACTGCCCACTGCTGACACCTGAGAGAGGGAAACGGGGGAGAATTTGTCAAGAGATGGTCGCAACAATGCGAATGCTGGAGCTGGAATGAACTCCAAACCCCCAGCGATGGCCCCCTGTCTGCACCTTCCCTGCCTTTCCGTGGCGCAGCAGGTTTACATGAGCGGGCAGCTGGGATTGGCAAGGGGGGAATGGAACATCGGGGAGCAGTGTCAGGAATCAATTACAGTCGATGCTCTCAGGAAAATGCAGATGGATTGAGCACAGCTGGTGAGCGTCTGGCAGAGTGGGAGAAAATAGGGGACAGGGCTTGTGGAGGTGGTGACAGAGGTCACTGCGCTGAGGCAGCCAATAGGCTGTTTCATGTGAGAAACTACTGACGGCAGAGAGGACTCGTGTAGCTGCCACAAGACGGAAAAATAACTACATGTTAACGCATTGATAAAAAAGCCAGAGAAGACAGTTAAACAAATACAAGTACAAACACTACGGACTGACTGCCGCAAGAAGAATTTATGAAAATCCTTTTTTTTTCCAGCAGTAACACTGTCCTCTCAGAAAAGTTGAATGAAACTAAATTCAAGGGAAGATTATGATATTCTGAGGATGATTGCGAACATATTTAGTCAAACTGGAGGCACCAGGTAAAAAATATCCACATATAAATGAATGCCATTTTTTGTCAACATTTTTCCACCAAAATGTGTCCTGAATTTTTTATTGTCATTATGTAAATCCTTTGGCTGCCAATATAATTACAAAAAAAAGAAAAAAGAATAAGCAATAATTGTCATGTTAGGGCGATACTTTCTGTGTTTGCTTTTGGACGGACTCAAAGACAAGTCTTCAAAATTACTCTGTGTAAAAGTCATGTTTATTTGGAAAGCTGTAGGAGCTGCATGTAGCTTTGTTAAGTTCTTATTTTTCCCAAAATAATAATAATAATAATAATAATAATAATAATAATAAATTTCATTTATAGAGCACTTTTCATTGCTAAAAGCAATTGTGAGTAAGCATGACCCATCAACTCACAATGGCCACATTAAAGGGAGACATATTCCCGGTTAAATAAATACCAAAATTGTCAAAACAGAGAGGAACTTCTGGATATCCTGATTTAATACAGGCCTCATCTTATTGTGAGTTAACCCATTACATTGTTTATTTTGTTTGCTTGTTTACAAACCAGGAGACCAAATACTTTTACACAAATCTATTTGTGCATTGTGAATACTCTCTAGAATAGGAGGAAAATAATCTTAAGACCAATTCAAGACAGCACAGTGGACAAAAGGAACTTCAAGTTTAGCATTAACAATCACAAAAGCTGTGAGGGTTCCAACAGCAGAATCCAGAGGGATGTCCTCTGTGAACAGAGGAGAATCACAGGAAACCACTGCAGAGATACTAGAGTTACATGCCCGTGGCTACAATTTTGACAGAGGATCTCTTGTTTAAACACACATAACCACAAACACCAGTCCCATCCATCATTGTCCCATTTAGCTTACATAAATATTGCTGGAGTGACATCAAAAGTAGCCACAAATGATATGCGGGGCAGTTGACCAGATGGGTAAATGTCTGCCTTTGGCTTCCCAGCTGTAACCAACATTAGACTGGTATCCCCACAAGCCAACACCCAGCCATCTCCATTTCAAAGACGCACAAATCTCATGGTGAGAATTTAACAAGCATCCAATGTGTCTTTAAAGCAAAGACATATATACTGGAATGCAAAGCGGCACACTTGCACAACCTCCAAAGAACATCATCCCAGAGGCTTTTCGGTTGTCTCTTATTGCACGTTTTTCCCACCCAACTTTACAAGATTAGACCCTGTAAGGTTCCCGCTCAGCTAAATGACTTTAAACAGGATTAACTGCTCTCCTATTTAAAGCAAAAAATAGCACAGACACAGAGCTCCAGTAAATGGAGTCACGGCAAATGAAACCATTTGCAATAGTGCTTAATGTTTTTTCAGAAGCTAGAAATTAGTACATCTACAGTTTAGAATAAGGCTCCATGAAAACATCTTGGCACTGGTTAACCCAACCTGCTGTGCACATTACACACAAAATAATGTAGTAATCAAACCTGCAAAAGATTATAGATGATTTGAGTGTACCTAAATACGCTTCAGCTGGCTACAGTCTCAGCCTGATTTCAGCTGTAATGTGTTTGAATTCTTTTGTGCAACAGCAACGCTCTTATCAGTCGAGGCAGCGGTGACACATCCACCTCGATTTTTCCTGATTTCCCTCCCTTCTTTTTTCTTCTTTTCTTTCTGCCTTTGGCGTGCCACTTGGGAGGATGTTTTGGACAACCACCTTTTCAAATGCTCTTTTTCTTTCCCACAGGAGGTTCAAAAGAGGAATGCTGTGGGAGAATGAGCTGTGAACGGACCTTTCCTTTACGTCAGCCACACAATAGTCTGCCTGTCTGTGGAAGGGCGTCCCGGCGGACACCGCGGCTGGCAAGGAAACTCTCCCTGCACCTGCTCACCCACACAAAGAATGGCATTGGGTGACTACCTAAATGACACACGCATTAACCTTTACCGTATACTCGGTTTAATTACTTAGGAGATTGAGAAGTCAGATTGTATTAAATCACAAATAAATCAATGATGTTTCCAACATTGTCATTACTGTAATTTGATTCCTGTACGTGCCAGCTGATGATTGAAAACATGCGGTCCCAGGAAAGCTGCTCCCAGAAAAGAACAGTATGTGTTCATTGGGATCAGATGTGTGTATGGTCAGACTGTCTGGCATCGTGCCCTCCCACATGCATCTCTCTCCCGATTGCTTTTCCACACACTGCATTGTTGTACCGGATCCAACTGGTGGGTGATTTTACGACAAAGACCAAACTACTCTGTGAATCCCATCGGCAGCACCTTTGTACTGGTTACTGCACTTCTTGTGGGAAAGAAAATAGAACCGAAGGAAGGAAGATCACAGTGCAGGCCCGATACACGTGCTTTTATTTTAGACAGGCGCTGACGACACATTCTACATACAGTTAGCCCAGCTCATGACAACAACAGAAACTAATCAGTTCACCGAGCGGCTTCGTGTGACGGACAAGGCGTGCCTGCGCAAGGAGACACGCTGGTCTTCTCAAGGGATCAAGTGCATTTGTATTAGAATTGAGCAGCATCCAAAAATAATCCATTTGTATGTCTCTTGGGTCCCTTTCTCGTAGATAATGGATGGGGGAAGGGGGACGGGGGACAGTGCGGGGAAGTCGAGATGCAATTAATAGAGTCTGTAGGACCCAGGATCATCAAACATCGATGCGCTCTCTGCAACATCCTGCCTTTAATCCAAGACGTCATTGAATTAGCCAAACACTCTGCCAGTCAGCGGGGACTGAAAGGGTCTTGGGTTGTGGTGCTCAGCAGCGGGGCCACCTGAGAGGCAGCAGATGTTTGTCCTGCTTTTACTTGCTTCCCAAGCAAGAGGTTATCTACTCTGGTTATGGCCTTGTATGTTTGTATGACGGCTGTTAATCAGCATGAGAAAATAGCCTCTGGGGTTGCAGTGTCATTTAATTATGCTATCAATCATTACTTCATAGTTTTCAACAGGTTTCATTTGTCCATGTGTTAAAATCACCAAACAACACAATTATCAGGTAATTAAGAGATTAAGTCAACCACAAAACCTCACCTTCCGACTCCTGTCTTCTCCTGGAGGGCTGTCGGGCAGCATCAATTTGAGGTATTCTTCTTTTGAGAGTCTCTGCAGTGATTTTCCATCCTGCTCAGCAGCCTGGAGCTGGCAGGCGGCCTCCTGCGCGTACAGCTGCCTGTGGACAACATAGAAGAGCAGAGCTCGTCAGAAGGGTCACACGAGCCACAACCTGCAAGGGAGGCCTCGGGCCATCACAGCCGTGGTTGACAGGTGGCCCCGGCTATTTAGAAGAGAATGTCAGTCTCAGACAAAGGGGTTCAGGTGGATCCGTGTTAGCATGCCAACATCAGGTGCCTCCCTGCTCAGTGCGAGGCAGGTGATCGTGGGGTAACAGGGTTGGAGAGGGAGCTGGGGAGGAAGACTTGTTTGCGATAACACCCAGTCACATCTCTCACCACCAAACAAATGGTTAAAGAGACTGTGAAGAACGTAGCCAAGCACTGTGAAAGGAAGGAAGAATGGAAGGAAAAAAGAGGGTTTGGGCCAGGAAACACATCCAGAGACAAGGTAGTGCAAGGGGGATGCGACCGACCTGGCTGCTGAAGTTGTGTGGCTGTGAGACCTCTGCTTTTAGTGAGCAGCCTGTGAGCACCACACACTGAGTGCTGTTGGCAGGGTGCTAGATGGCCGCGGGGGGGATACGCTAGACGGCGAGACGATGGGACAGCCTGCCTGCGATGGTTACCTAGAGACACTAATGCTGAGAGCTGCCCTGTTTTAAGCTTTGGGCACCATGGTAACCAAGCACTGAATGCATAGACGAGTGCTGCTAGATGAATTCTGACTGATCCATGAGATCTCTGGTTCAAAAACAATCACTCTGTTCTGAAGGCTGCATCTAAGACATAGAATCGCTATTTACTGAGCCCTGTTTATTCTTGACTTGATTTTAAAACTGTGGGGGAAATATTCTCCCTGAATCTTGACTTAGGTCTTGTCCAATTTGTTCTCACATGATCAATATGTGGCCATGGGAAGCCTGGAACAATGCTAAGGCCCTGACCTCTACAATTAAAGATTATTCTACCACGTGGGAAGGTCTGTTAAATGCCTTAAATGTGTTGAGTATAAGTGCGGCAGAAGGCAGGTATGTTTTCATCCACCTGCTATTCTTTAAAGCCTGAATCTCAAAAATAATGATGAAATGTTTCAGGCATCGGTGAGGTGGGAATACTTTGCATATTAAAAAGACAAAAAATAAAAAAAGGCTGCTGTAAACGCCGTTTTGATTGCACCTTGATGTTGCTGTGCCTATTTATGCTTCTTCTATTGCGTACAAGGTATTAATGTCATGCTGCCGAACACAGTTTCAAGCTTCCATGTCACGAAAAAGAACAAAAAGAGCAGGGGCGTCAGGTGGCACGTAATTACAGCATCCCTGATCTGGGAACATGTTGTTCAGAAGACAGAGATTCATTATTTATAGAGGCAAATGTCATAAAATGCAACGACATATTTGTGTTTGATTAATTATGTGATCTTCTCACATCCTCTTCAATCAGCAGTTGATGTAAATGCACACTAATGCTCACATAATATTTTGCAAATTTTCAAAACTTCGCTTCGCAAGAGAGAGAGCAGCGTCTGACAGGAAGAAGTGTTGGTGGACAGTACACAGCAGTTAGATTCTGTGGGAGATGCAGCAGAAATGTCACAGCCACTGAGCCACAGCTGGTTGCCTTCCACTCTCAGCATGTGCCACATGGCAGGGCCGGCACATGAGAGAGGAATTGGGTGGTGGTCTGGGACATGGGAGGTGTGGAGGGTGGGCTGGGTCAGATCACGGCCACGAGGTTGACTTTGACTGACTGTGTACCTTGAACGCTCAGCCAGCATTTTGAGAAGGAAGGCTAACAAACTCTCCGCTCCTCTGGAACAGGAAGCAGAAGCAAGAGAGAAACAGCCAGGGGTTAGGAGCATTTTACAGTGTTAGCGCAAAGGAGAAAAGTTTTTAGGAAGAAGGAAGAGAAACTTCATTGTGTTAGAACAATATCTGTGAGTAACATTAGGCCATTCATCACTAAGCACCGTTATGTAAGATGAAATAAAACTGTAGGAATACATAAACAAACAATGGGGAGGATAAAGGAATTACAGTGCTTTTTCATAAGTTGGCAGAAGATGACTTCAGTGCATGCGATCAATCACACAGACCATAAGTGGCAAATTTCACAGACTAAATGAAATTACTTGGGAGCAAGTACAGGGGGGGTTTCTTCCGGGGCTAATCTCACATTCTTTGCTCCAAACTATGCCCCGAGCCCGGCAAACACACGCGCACACGCGCGCACACACACACACACACACACACACACACACACACACACACACACACACACACACACACACACACACACACACACACACACACACACACACACACACACACACACACACACACACACACACACACACACACACACACACACACACACACACACAAAATCAAGGCTTCATTTCAGTTTCACCGCCAATTACTTGGTTTTCTACAGCAAACCATTTAATCATCAGACGAATACAGTCAGTCGTCGCTGCTCATATAAAGTCTGAGCGGAGAATGTACGTTCTGAACCTGGCTGAACGACTGCATACATCCTTCTTCCACTGAGACATTTCTACAGGCTGTTCTGTGGCCGCTGTCCTTGGGCTGATGTCTGTCGATCGTTGCTCGGCTCCCCAGCCGATATGCTGATCTGGTAGGAGCTCAGCGCGGCAGTCCGCGGGGACGCGGCTTCACGGGAACAATCAATAACCACAAGTGACATGTGCCAAGTGTATTATGTCTGCAGCTTCATTGAGCTTATTTATTTTATGGCTGTCGGCTTCAATCAAGGCCAGTTAATGCACGCTGGGTGGGCTGATGGCGGGGAGGGGGGGCACTTGTATTGGAATGGGTTTGGCACCAGTGCAATAGTGAGTTGGGGAGGAAACAGCTCTGCGGTGAGAGAAACAGTGCTGATGAGGCCAGTGAGTGTGATTAATCAGCGATCTTTGCATGACAGCCAGCGTTGAACTTATTGTGAACGGACACCAAACTGCACTATCGCTTCTGTTTTTGAGGTATAAGATCATATTTGGTGATGTTCTCATACACACACTCACACACTCACCCACACTCTGAAATGTTGGGAGGTCCATCAGTGCTGTGGGCTTCATCATCATCATCAACAGCATCAGTCGTCTTCATGCCCATCGGCAGTATGCAACCGGGCTCGGGCCGTGTCTGTCCACAGGCCTCTGAGCTGGGCCCCGGTTCTGGTTCTTGTTCAGGACCTGGCCCTGAACTGCTGGTCTGAGGGATGGTGTACACCTTGGAGGAGTCAGCGGACATACAGTATCTGGCCCCACGGGCGAGCGGACTGCCAGAGTGATGTGAGCCACTGCTCAAACAGCAAAAAAAAAAAAAGAGAAAAGAGAAAAAAAAAAAAAAAAAAAGCATAATGTAACTCAAAATTGACCACAAGATGAATGAATTTAAAAACAGAGAGGAAAAAAACAACAACAAAACCCAACAAGCATTAACAAAGAAAGATGAGAAAGGCTACTGGCAATACAGCAGGGGTCTCATGTTGAGAAATGATAAATGATGATGGATTTAAACAATCGGTTTCTTTTGAAGAACAGTGCCGTTGTTGGCTTCGACAGCTTGGCATTATTTCCCCCACATGCAGTGTATTCCAGCTAGTTCACCTCTAGCCTACATTGGAATATGACTCACATCCACTCTATCATGTGACTGTTCCTGCTGAACTTTGTCCTTTCACTATTTAGTTAAATATCAAACTGACAAAATGGATTAAAGGGTCAGTGCCTTCAAATCTCAGACACAATTTCCACTTCCTCCCAGTGGTTTCTATCCAATTCTTAACATTCAAGTGATATTTCTCTTTCTAATTCACTACCAGTTTTTGTGTCTGGTTTCGTTTATGTACACCAAACTACACATTATATTTGATGCATTTGCTATTATTTACTAACACTGACAATTACAATTTTAAGACACATCTTAAAAATTCTCTCTTCTCTTTCCAATTAATCTCACTGCTAATATTAGGGAGGGAATATTGTCCTTCATGTCACCTGCCCAGAGAGGATGTATCTTTTGTAGCTGCTCAACAGGACTGGGATTCAAATAAGCTATCCAGGTTCAAGATGACATAAGTTAGTTTTAACATCTTGTTGTTTGCTGAAAATAGCTTTGATCAAAAACTAAGCATTCTCCGCAAACACCCCGAGACATCAGAGTTCTACTGCTCCACTGTTTGCTCAGACAACACTGGTGTCCATCCCATAAAACGTGGGGAGCATCGGATTGGTCATGGTGATGGAACATGATATTGTGGAATGGGCATCTCTGACGCCTCCCATACTGCTCGATGATCTGAACAGATTGTGATCACATAATCTTGCAAGGCATAAACAAAGAGATAACCATTCTATCTCATAAAGACAGCATGTGAGTGGCTTCAGGGCCAATCCACACCGACAAATCCTCCACTTTCCCAGAATGGCCCCAGTCTGGTAAGGACGACTTGGACCACAGTGCGATGAAACCCCGCATGTTGCCCCACACTGACAGCAGCCCCACCCACCGGCTTCAGCACAGCTGGATGAGTCAGGCTGCGCGTCAGGAGTGAGGGAGCGCGGTAAGAGGTGAAAAGGTCAGCTAACAGCCAGAAACCATCCTTTTGTGCATATGTGTTGTCCCTGTGTGTGTGTTTAACAGAACAGATAATGGGCTGAATAGTGTGGCGGTGGTGGTGTATGCCTTAATGTACACTCACATGTTTGAACACAGCAGATTGTGCTCTGAGCCATATACCATGAAAAGGGTGGGATTCTTACTGAGCATGTAAATCAATGAGCCGACACATGAATTCAGCCACGACAGAATGATGTAATTGCCCATAGAGAAGAAAAAAAGATCAGAGACTCGCTGCTGACATTAGTCACGGTATAGGGATGGGTGAAAATAAAGGAACAACCAGATAATGATGCTGAGAATCATGTGAGATGCGGGGTCTCTCAGGTTCCATGCGTCTTGGTATGGAGCGGATCCTTTCTGACATGTCCATCAAAAATCTCCCATGGGCGTTTCATTTGACAGAATCTGGTGACTGCGCAACATATGATTTGATACCCTGTTGGTCGTGTATGTGAGCTCCAACAATCCCCAGTTATGTATTCAGATTTTCTAGCCAAATTGCAACAATACCAATGTTTCATACTAAAACAATCTGTAATAACACATTTAACCGTAAGATAAGAAAAGAAAAATATTCCGTAAACTATAAAAGTTGTCACTGTACTGTACCTCGAATGGGATGAGATCTCGCTCAGGTCTCCGATGCTGCCCTCCGTCGCATGACTAGACAAAATGGCAGACGCGTAGCCCTGTGGTAAGTACAGTTTCCCATGATCCTCTTCTGACGCCCCATCCTCATGGTGCTCCGACACCCAGGGGTGTCCCTGCTCTCCCATCCTTCCCTGCAGCAACACCCGGGCCCCAGGGGCCATGCAGGGATTAGTGTCAATGCCGCTGTCTGTGGACGCCCCTTTGATGTAAGTGAGGCCCAACATCTCCGGGTCCATCAAGTCTCCAGAGCCAAAGTGCTTATCGTCGCTGTTGCTGGAGGCATTGCTTGACAGAGTGTTGCTACTCGAGTGGCTTGAGTTTTTATCACCCGTCTGGAAAAGAGACAGAGACAGAAAGCAAGGAATACAGTAAATCCGATGAGGCCAAGCAGCGGCTGCAAATCATTATTTATGGTTGTTTTAACATGCTTGGAGCACCAGAAGGGAGGGGTTTACCCATCAGGGTACATCACATGTTATATGTCTCTGAGGCAACACTCGCCGATACCATCAGACTCACTGAGAGTCACAAGAGGAAATACAAACAGAATATTGAATACTGAATGTTACATACTTTGTTTATGAAAGCTTAAAATCTTGTAAATCCACATGAGCTGACCCCCCACATCAATTTAAAGGCTGTATATAAAATTTTAATCAACTATGTTGCAATTGCAGCATTGCAAATCAATCTGTTGACCCAAAAACCTTGTGGCCTGGGTTAACAGCAAAGTTTAATTAAATCAACTCTGGCCTCAGGGTTGTGACCTGTCATCTTTTTTTCATATGATATGCTAAACCCTGCTGAATTATGGAAGCAGCATGGATCACATCACATCAAAACAACTAAATGATTTAAAAAAAACAAGCTCTGTGCATTAGGAGGATGGCTTAAATTCTTATCCACTGGCTAAAATACAGCATTACCTGCTGAAAGCACTGAAAGGAGTAGTTAGCTGTATGTGCCAGCCTCAGCATCAAGGAGAAAGCAAAGAGAGAGCACATGGGCCAAAAAAGAAAGAAAAAAAAGATAAATGAGATAGCGGCAAATAGATAGAAAAGGGGATGAGAGAATGAAACACTTAATATATTCAACCTTCGAGTCAAATGTGTCCTAGAAAAGTGTGACACAATCACAAACGGTGACGAGAGGAGGTGCCCGTTAGCGCGCTGATGAAGGGAAAGTGATAAGTGCAAAGAGCGGCTAGAGGGGGTGACATGAGGTTGAACACCCCAATTGAAATGCTGATTGCTGCAAATCCCATAAACAAGGACAATCACCCTGATTCAAACAGCGATGAGGGCTAAACCAGGTCTGACAGTGCAGAGTTAAGCGGTGCAAAAAGCTCTACTCAAAACACAGCACGAACACACACACACACACACACACACACACACACACACACACACACACACACACACACACACACACACACACACACACACACACACACACACACACACACACACACACACACACACACACACACACACACACACACACACACACACACACACACACACACACACACTGTGGAGGCCACATTAAACTTTCAAACATTGGGCCCTTCAAAGCAAGTTGATAATGAATTTGGAAACACTTCCATGACATGCTATCTGGGCAGCTGTTGTCAAACCGAAATGAAAGTAGGTCACTAACTTACCCTGGATAGCTTGTTGGGTGAGTCCTTTCCTCCTTCCCTTTGCTTCAGCGGGTTCAGGATCTTGGTGGAGGGGATGTGCCATTTGGCCTCTGTGCACCAAGAAGAAGAAGGTGAGTGTGGAGAAGTAGCAGGTATGAAGAGACAGCACGAATCACAAAAAGCTGTAATGATGAAAGCCACATGCCTTTTTAAACAAATACAGAATTTCTTGATGTTATGAGCACCTAAATCAAGACCACTTAAAATCCAAGGAAACAGACTCACCAGCAGATCTCGTCCTCTCAAGAGTGGGCTCTCTCTCCCTGTGGACCTCCCCATCTCCCCCCTGGATGTCCCCTGCATGCTCATGAAGAATAGGGGAGGGACACCTGCAGAAAGAAAGAGGAGTGAGCTCCGTGTTGTAATCAGAGAAAGGCTTCAACAGATTTATCAGAGACACACAGCAATTAGCTCAAGATCATTAAAGGTCGAATCACTTGAGCTCATAATAAAATAAAGAAGCAGCCAGACATCGCTGACAAGGGACTTCCTTTCATTCGACTCTCTTGCGCTCGACAAAAAGGAAAAGCGACACGTTTTTTCAGAGCTGGTCCTAATTAAAACTTAAAGAGCTCATAAAGGTAACAGGAGATAAACGGAGGCAACGGTGTCTCATGATTTCTTTACTCCTTCAACTGGAGATCAATGGGCCAGGCAGCATGTTTGCTGTTCTGCATCACAGCAGCTCTGACGGGGCAGTGATCCCTGGGAGTTCATTGCACTTTTGAGGCCTCTGACAGAAAGGCAGCAGTGCGGAGCTAAGCCTCTTGTCATGGTCTGTAACCGCTCACAGACAGACATTGGTCTCTGATGGATTGTGCTCATGTTAAAAGCTCAGCTTGGCATATGTTACCCCTATGCAGCACGCGCTGCACAAATCATTATATGACTGAAAGAGGGAAAAGGAGCACAATATTGCAAAGAGATCCATATTGATAAGTACTGTAAAACACAAAGTGGTAGCCACAGTCCTTTTGGTAGATGCTACAAGGGTTCTGTCAGCCCAAGTCTCTTCCTCCTGCTCTCTACAGAAGTTAAGTTTTGTGATTATCCTCATCAAAAAATCCTTTTCTGTGGCCTTCTCAAAAAAATTGGAGCCATTTTCTAAAATGGCACTTCAGTTGCAGTAGGAGATACTAAAGGACAAGAGAGAAATCTTTGTAATCACGTGTTATTATTCTTAAGTGAGTTTAAATCTGCAGAACAGAGGAAGTGTTCATTTATGATTGAGGTTCCCTTTGAGTTCTTATCAATAAAATCATGAACCCAAGGCTTTGGGGTGGTTGAAAAGAAACAATATAATACATTTTGATTGAAAAAACACCAAAACAAACTCATACATTAAACTCCTCATCCTCCATCATCTTCTCTCTTAAAATTACTAAATGAGAATGTGGCATTAGACCACGGCAGGAAAATTTTTATTGTTCTGTTGAAACACTTCCTGCAAAATAGTGTTACAGCTGGTCAAAAGTGCCTTGATGGTTTGGTCGTTTGGTGTGGAAAAATTGCTGTCATTTTGCAAAATTGCAAGTTGTTAGAAATAGCGCTGGGGTTGATTGGAGCCACATTCATCACGTCAGAACCGCATAATCCTGGAGGGACTACTTATGAGGCTGTTTTAAAAAAAAAAGAACATAAAAAAGGAACAGTGCTGTGGACCCATACCCATCGTATCCAGGCTGCTGGGACCAGGTGCTACTGCAACAGGGCCCTGGATCACTGGAGGAGGACTGGTTACTGGGGGAGCTGCGGTAGTGCTGGTCTCCCTTGTTACATGAGGTGACCTGGGGATTCTCAATATCCTGCATTGTCCTGCAGAAACAGATGGGTAAAAGATATACAAAGGTTAAACACACTGCCATTGATGTTCAAAACCTGGGCTGCATAGGACATAATTGTACTGTATACATTAAATTCTAGGCTGCATCTAATTGCTCACAATTTCCCAGAGCCAACTTAATGTCTTGAATTTGCTTGGACCAACAATCCAAAACTAGAAGATATATGATTTACAATGATATATAACAAAGAAAAGCTGTGATTCCCCCACTTTTGATATGATGGAACCTGCAAATATTGGAATTGTTGTTTCATAAATGGTTTAAAGGATTAGTTGCAGTGCCGTAAGGAGATAAAGTGGGTCATCTTCTAACTGGAAGGTCAGTGGTTTCATGTCAGGCTCCTCGTGACCGCACGTCGACATGTCTTTGAGCAAGAAACTGAATTTAAAATTGCCCCTGATCGCTGTGCCATCAGTATGTGTGAGGGCATTTGTCTGAATGAGATGTATGAATGTGTGTGCAAATGGGTGAATGTGGTAGGAAGGGCATCACACTTTGAGTGGTGGAAACCAGAACAGTTATGTAAGTGCCAAAATGACCATGTTTTTTAAAAAATTAAAAGTCTCGGATGGCTGCGTGTAGCGTTTTATAATTATATAAATGTATTTATTAATTAATATTGTGTTTTGCGGTGTTGCTTCATTGTAGACCTGTATGCAGCCCTCTTTGTGACGCTGTCACTCACTCACTTTCTTGCTCAATCGGCAGCACCGGTAGAAATCATGCCCACGTCTGTGGCCCCTTAAAACACCCGTAAAGTAGATGTTATGCTAAGCATAAAGTTCTCAGCAGGCAGGCAAACCTCAGGTTAACGTCAGCTCTACTCTGTAAGTACTGTTTGCGTGTGTCTCCCCCCTCACCTACTCACGAACTATCAGCTCCAAAATGTAATCTTCTGGAAATACCCTCCCAAGTTATGTACCATGCTTGGTGAAACTCTGTCCATTTCTTTTAAAACAATCTTTATACATGATGCATGATTGAATTTAGACACTTCAATTTCACAACAAACTTGGAAATAGTCTTTCCCTCCCTGTCCACTGTCGATGACTGTATTACCGGGTGTCACTCCAGAGAATAGTCATTGCATGTAAGCACCGTGGAAAATCTCTAACAAAATGTAAGAACTGTCAGTGAGGGAGAAAGTGTCTTGTTCGCCAAAGACAAACAGCAAAAGGAGATTAGTTATGGGAATAAGCCTCAGTGAGAGTAATCCAGATGGTGAAGCCCTGAGTGCATGTAAAGAAAAGGAAGTAGCTTCTGAGTCTTAGAGGATGTTTGAGGCTTCTGCTTTACACAAACCTCGACTCACACATGATCTGTTAAGAAGTTAAGTCATTTATCTCCTTTGACCAAGGGTTGTTCACTGTCCTCCAATAAGTCCTGACCTGGCTTAATATCTTAAGACATGAGGTTTCTTTGCGTACTTTCACGTGGCCGGTCTCCAGTCTGAGGTGAAAAATAAACGATGGATTCAAGTTATGTCTGCTGCCTGGAGGCCTTCCTTTTAACACCGAATACACCAAAGAAGGTGAGATGACCAGATGGAAATATGATTGCAATAACACAGGCCGGACGGCTTTCACATCTGTGCCTCCAGTCTCTATAGCAACACACTCTATACGGTTCATACCTGCTCCTGCTTAATTTCCTTATATATTTGGACTGGGTCTTTATTAATTTGCTTCCAGGCATGCATAGAGCAACACCCAAAGATTAGGAATGTTCAGATTAATCTAACAAAAATAATCCAGTAGAACTTCATTATTTCAAAATCACATTATGAACATCCATTCAATAGCTGACAAATTCTTGAGGGGGGTTGCGCACCCGCTCCTCGCCCGGTTCAGAGCACAAAATGTATCAAGGTTTATTCCTTACCGCAGCAGCCTGGGTTTAAATTCGTCCCAGGCCTTTTGCTGCGTGTCATCCCCTCTCTCTTTGCTGCCTTTCCTGTTGCTGTCAAAAAAAAGGCAGAAATGGCAAAATACTATCTAAAAAAAGGAGCTGACAAATCCTTTGCATCAGCCCTTTCTGCTTTGTCATCAGGTTTCCTTTTGTTTAGACCTCCATGGGAAACTCACCAAACTGTCAGTAACTCAATCGCAGCACACATCATCAAACACTTGGGCCAGATCGCTACATTTCCTCCTTGGCTGAAGTGTTAGTCTTCTCTGCTGGGTCTCGGCACTTAGATGTGAAACAGCAGCAGCTGCTTTTTATTCTCCTTCTCTTCCTCCTTTGACTTAATGTAAAATTCTCTCTGCACTGAAATAACAGTTGAGGCCGCAGAGATTAGCAGTCCGGTCTCAGTTGGTTGAATGGTAGGTGTCATATTTTACTGTCCCAAATCTGGATTCTGCTCAATGAGGGCGGGATGATTTTTTTTCATCGTGGTTGCCAAGCTACAGCTACCCCCTCCATATAGCCCTTACAGATGAACCAACTGCCATGTTTGCATTTGAGATGGATGTAATTCAGCACTAATAATTATATAAAAGTGGAAATTATTACGCCAATGTTTTAATACAGTTTTAGCCATTGCTTAGGTCAAGTTTGTTATCGAACTACTACCACTTTGAGTGGGAGACGCTGGGGACCCATCAACCGTGTCTATTTCAACCTCATACTTTTTACTAACAATGATTTTCCATTAATTGAACTATTTATTTCAACCACATTCATTTAAGACATCTATTAACCATCAGTCATTAGAATAATCTGAGCTATTAAACTATGTTCATCCATTAATTTTAGCTCTCTATTTCAATCTACTATGATTTAACAGTAATTGTTTACATTCATAAACTCCATAAACTTGTACATATTCCTGGCAACTACAGGAGTATGTGCTGTTTGGAGGTCACTACTACATATTATCTACTTTCTCATCTGCATGTGCACACAAAATTAAAGAAAACACGACTTGTAAAAGCGACATGCTTTTTTTTATTTTTGTTTTTGATCAACTAAGCTTCACGTTGATTTATTTTTGTAGAATATGTGACTGTAAAATATTCCCGTCCTCCCTCCTGGCCTCTTCCAGCCCCCTCCTCTGCTCCCTCTCCCTCTGGGGTGCTACATATCGTGGTCCAGGAAGAGCGCTCTCTTTGTTTCTGTAGTAATTGGATGAGATGAGCCGAGCCGTGTCAGTGTCCCCATCACCTCCTCCTCAGCAGGGTGCAGGAAGAGGGAGGGAGCGAGGAGCAGGAGGAGTACAGAGAGAGAGAGAGAGAGAGAAAAGGAGTGAGGGAGAATGGACTGCTCCCACTCCCAGGAACTCTGATTAGGCAGAGAAGGCGGCCATTATCCCAGTATAGTCGGTACAGGCAACACCAGGGGGGGTCGGTGTGACACACTGGAAAGGTTATCATGACTGTAGGGGTTTCATTAGAATGAACAAATCACTGCTTTACATGGCTCAATGGAGATGTCCAAAAGCCTAGGACCGAACAAAGTATGGCCTTACCATCTAAAGGGAGATGAAAGTGAAGCGGTGAATACATTGGACTAAAATGTTCTATTTATACAGTATGTATGCAAATAACTGAACAAAACAACACCCCCTTAATGTATTACTTCAAAGATATTATCTCAAAAGGATTGGACCTTTTGAGTGTCATGGTGTTTGCTCACAAGCTTTCCTCTGTCGAGTTTTAAAAAAACAAACCCTCCAGTAGAAAGCTTGACTTCCAAAAATGTCTCAAAAAGCATAAATCTGTTCATTTGTTTTGTTAGATTTTTTTTATGTTTGTTAATAGGCAGATAATTTAACTTTTTGCAGTTTCCCCCAGTGTGTGATAATCCATATTAAGTAGTGTACAAAATTTCTTCCGTGACGTAGATACGTAGTAGTGTTTTATAGTCGAGCGATATATCTTCTCTGATGCTATAATAAACCTGTTTGGGAAGGAGTGGGAGTTAATGATTGCAGGTTTACAAAAATGTATATTTTAATTCATATGAAAAACTCTGATTAGAGGCAATATACATAGCTGTATATAGTATTTATATTTTGTACATACCTATTGCCTGCTCTTTTATGTTCTGCTATCCACTTTGCTGCTGTAACACCCAAATTTCCCCATTCCGGGACGAATAAAGGAATATCTTATCTTATCTAAAACAACAGAGAGAGAGAGAGAGAGAGAGAGAGGAAAAAGAGTTTACCTGGACCCATCTGGCAACTTCCGATCAAAGGAGGTGCTTCGTGGGATAGCTGCCTGGTGCTGCTGAAGGATCTGCTGGCACTGCAGGCGATCGGGGCCCTGTGTTGGCGAGCCTCGGGATAGCGGTGGACCAGCAGCTGTGGGCACACGGTGCCAAGTGGTGTTTCTCCTGAAGGGTGTTTTGTACTCGCAGGGTGTTCCCTCGCTGTCGACCTTGTACTCCACCATGGGTATGCGGTACAGCTCGGAGCAGCCCCTGAGGAAACAAGGGTTAAAGGTCAGCGATGGGGGATGAAATGGCTGCAGTGGCAAGTATCCCTGATGATAACAGCCTCAGCTCACCTTTTCATCTTACAGGTGTCTTTTTCAAAAAAAATGTTTTGTATTGCAATTAGAAGATTTATCTTGGACAAAAGCATTTTGATATTTATGTAGTTGATATAGTTTACAATATTACACTATTCCTAAATTATGACATCAGCACTGTGTACGACCCTGATCGTCTCAGTAAAAAGGTGTGTGTGTGTGGGGGGAGGCTGACACTAATGCTGTCAGAAATATTTAGCCAGAGGCAGACATCTAGATGTGTGCACACATGCCTGCACATGGACAACAACAAGCAGACACACAGACTTGCAACAGTTGAATGTGCACACATAGACAAACACATCCGAGATACCTGGAAAAACCGTCAAAATCACTTTACCTTTTTTAATAGAACAGAAAATCTTAGCCCGCAATCAAATCTCACATAGGTCTCCCCAGAGTGGCTCTACATAGGAGGTTTTTCCTCCGTCCATCTCCATCCCATTACTGCTAACAACACTGGAGATCTGTGGGGGGACACAACCTGCGATGCCATTTCATGCGACATTAATCTTTGGGGCTGGGCGGAGGCTTGATGTGTGTGCTTGGAAGGACAGGGTTTACAGGGTGGTGGATCGGGGTTAAACAGCCCGGGTGCTTTGCTAACTCTCCAAAGGCATCTCAAGCATGACCCTAATGATTACACTGCCCTCCCCCTCCAAAGTCGATATTCTGGGATCCATTCGGGGGGGGGGTCCCCTACATGTACACACAGAGGAACATGAGGAGGGTGCAGTGGTTGATTGCAAAAGCTGCGGTGGAGGGGGCGACTAATCCCTCTCAGAGACACCCTTTCATCAAACTGGGCCATGGGTGGCGGGGCTGTTTACAGTCAGCTTCCCACCAGAGCTGTGGGTGTTACAAGATCTCACTAGAAGACCATCCTTCACTTATCACGTGTCTCTCACATCTGGTCGATGTCAACGCCAAGCTGGCCTCATCCATGATGAAGGGCCGTCAATGGCGTGCTCTACGTCCGCCACATCTCACAGTTTACATAATGCATTGACTATGTAGGTAACATGCATCGCTGTTTTGACACATGGGACAGCGTAATGAGTGGCATTAAAGCCACTTTCATGAATGGAAACGGAATATATGTGAACGGCAATCTCTGGAAAATGTCCAGACCCCATTTTCTCTCCAATTTTCAGTTGATGTCTGAAAATGGCATACATGTACGATGAGCTCAGAGACAAGTGATTTAAAAGATTAAAAATCTGTATCATCTACTTCAATTGCCATGCCAGAAGAAAGGGAGGCTAATGTAAGAGTGTTAAATCCTCAACTATTGCTTAAGTGGTTTTTCAAACAACACTGCCGAACCTCTCATTACCTTGATTAACTGTGTGTGTGTGTGTGTGTGTGTGTGTGTGTGTGTGTGTGTGTGTGTGTGTGTGTGTGTGTGTGTGTGTGTGTGTGTGTGTGTGTGTGTGTGTGTGTGTGTGGTCATGCCAGGTTGCCGCACATCATTACTCTCAGAATCGGCTAAACCAAACTAACAGCTTGTCAACGGAAAAGGTCTCAGCTGCTGTCTCTTGCTGTGACTTTTGCACCAGAAGGACGGAGAACTGACAAAGTAGATTCCTCTTATGATCCTAATGTTCTCTCCCAGTTCCCCTCAAGCTTAGCTGGAGGTGGAATTACCCATCGCATTGAGCTGATGTAGGCGGAATGTGCTTCTTGTTTGTAACGTATAGGGGGACTATACGACTCTGTGTATAAATCATGGAGAAACAGCAGGAAACTGGTGTTTGGTCAACACTTGAAACTGAGCTGGAGGCTGGTGGTGGACGAGACGCTGTTAGACACAGCCGGCCAGCCACGAGGAGAGGAGGAAGCCAACGACTCGTGCTTCCTCTTGATTCCACCAAGAGCTGCTGTTTCACTCTCCGGGCTTAATGTGAGGGGATGGAAATAGAGAACATCTACAACTTAAAACTAACATGCAGTCAACTGAAAATACAGCTATGCTTGACTTATTGGAGGAATCATTTGACAACACTATCGCCACAACTTGGCGAAATGACTAAAATAACGTCAAGCGCTCAGCTCAGTTAGAGCCTGTTGGAGGTGAACAATCAGCTCCTTCAGCCATTGTCTCCTAATGAATTACAATAGATCAGTGTGATAACAGGACCTTAGACCTCGGTCAGAGAGCTGTCACTCTAATGACATGGCCAGCGACTGAGGGACGTGCTAATCCATTCCCACAGTCAGAGTCCATGTCACAGCAATGAGCCGCAGAGGTTGTGACCTCCACCAGCCCTTTGCTGACTATTGTCAAGAGGTTCATTAAATAAGGGGTGCTCAAATGTGCATAGGTTTGCAAAAAAAAAGGAAGTGGAAAAAACAGAACCTTCTTCTAGGATTTGTTTGCAAACTGATCTAAAGGAAAAGAAGGGCTGCTGTGAATGATGTGAGGGGATTAAGGCGAGCAATTTGTGATGCAGGTCCTCCGAGTTTTGGTTTAGTGGAGCTCTCTTTCACAGGGTGTCGGCATGGGAAGTGAGAAATCCAGCTTAACTTCGGGCCAGATGAGAATCCACGATGACAAGTCCGATGACACTTCAAAGGAAAGGTCACAAGTGGCCTTCTGAGTGTCACAGGCACTGCTCATTATCAGCGGGGGTCTGGTGCACGTTGAATCCATTTAGATTCAGGTTACCCACCATCTCAAACATAATTCTTTGTGATGAAAACCCAAAGAATTTACAATATGTTATAATACAACACATAAAAGAATGATACAGATGCTCTTTTGTTTCTGTTGATGTTAGCGCGTCTTGTAGAAATCATTCATTTGAGTCCGTACTGCACAGATCCTTTTGTTTAGACTAACATCTCTGATGACCATATACCAAAACATACAATCACTGCTATGTTCTGTACATTGCATTCCTGTTTCAAAGAGCTAATCTTTTTCATCCTTCTCTCATTAGTTTGATCCAAGGCTAACATGTTGAACTTGTTTAAAAGCCTTTCTGAGTGATGATGGAAAAGCCTCTGGTATTGCACTGGGCTAAAACCACATCCTGCCTCCAGTGTAAATACATTCAACACAAGGTGAAGCTAATATTAGAGCCATATCGTCTCAGGGCTCAGACTGAGAAGGGTAAACTGTTTAAGGAATAAACAGCTTCGGGACATTTGCCACAAAACAGTGCTACACAAAATGTTCTTTCAAAAGAATTCCGTTCAACGCAGCCTGAGCAGCCGGATGACCCTATCCGTCCTCAATGAATCACAAAATTTATAAGACTAAATAATTTTTGGGGTGACTTTTTTACAACAGTTAAGAGGAAACACTCCCTCCACTCTCCCTCCATGTGCTTATGAAAACATTTTTGCTTGTCATAGTAGCAGTGTGGAGCCAGGGTGCATTGTCTGGAGGTCATGAGACTCTTGTCCATTGTTGTTAGACTAACCCCCATCTCTCTGGCCACAGGGGACTGACTGGGGCCGTCGGGCCCCTGCAGAATTCCTTTCCTTTGAGATAATAGTGGAGAAACTGGAGCACTTATTGTTGACTGCAACACTTTGGCGACTCAAAAGACGCAGCAGCTAAAAGAGTTGAGGGTCCTCGAGATTCTTCACCTGACCTCTCACCTCTTGGTTTGTTGGAGCCTTGGTTGAAAATTTCACAGGACCCTTGGAACTTTTGGTTCTCATGGGGGCGACGATGAGAAAGCGTATTTCGGTAAGATGGAGATATCTCAGGGTCGGGCTCAACACCACTGACCAGTATGGTCTTCTACCGTAATACCTACTAATCTGCCACATGCATCTGTTAGCAAATGCCTAATATGGGTCAAGCTCAGTCCATCATGCTTCTTACTGCCCGTAATGGACATGAAACATGATATAGTGCATACTTCCGTGCACAGTGCTATGTCGATTGTGCATTTTTAAAACAATCTTTTATTGGCTGCCTAAAGTACCATAAGAAGCTTCAGTGGTGTCACTCAAATCAAGCCAGATGTCTTCCACTGGCACAGAGACCACGCCAGAAAACTCATTCACCGAATCCCTCATCCTGTCACCACATCTCGAGGGAGCAGGGCATCACTCGTCGACACAGAAAGAGTTCTAGAAGATGCTTGTTTTGTCGGCTCTCTCCTTGCCTGAACTGCGATTATGATAGTATCATCGTGTATCATCACAGATCGCGGTAAGAGGATTAGAAGTCGGTTCAGCCAGAGAGGCTGCTGTGTTGGATTCACAAACGAGGCATGTTAGCCCACCATCTGGGAGAGCAAATATGTTACTCCCCTGCTGCCAAATCAGAGCGCAAAGTTGAAACACAGTTAAACATGTGACCACCATTCAGTCTTTCACACATATACCTATATACACACAGCTGTTTAAGATTATATCAGTCTGAATCTTTAGCAAGGCAACATTATTTTCCACAAATATACATTAGATTTAATCCTGTATACACAGATCTCAGCCAATTTAACCACCAGCGATTTATCAGAATTTGCTTTTAATTTTAGCAATTAGTAAACAGCATTAGCATTACAAGGAACATAGGAAATGGGATTAAATGGAGGTTTTTATCGCTGCACACTGTAAAGTCACTCTGCTGTGGATATCTGTGAGAATCATTTTCATGCTACACAAATCTGTCAGCCAGAAGCCCAGGCAAAACAAAGATGCTGAAAGTGTGAGTGATGAATATGATTTCACAGACAAAACAAGCAGATGTGCTTTCAGAACAAGAATTTTACACAGACCTTCATCTCTTCCCATCACAAAAGACTGTTTGAAACATGGTGCCCTCTTTTATTTCGGGGATGAGGGAATCTTCCCATGGGTGTGTGTCCCTAAAAAGCCAAACACTACCATCCTAATTGATGAATATGAGATTGGGTGAGGTTACAAAAAAAGCAATCTGCAAATGTGAGCTGTCAGACAATGGCAGCGAGAGTCGAGCCATTAATCAAAAGGCTCCTCTCATTATCATTAGTGGGAAATGCTGACTGTCCGTGTCCGCGTGACTCCACAGCCCTGCTGGAGTTTTCTACCGCTACAAAGCCACATCAATACAAAGAGAGACTCTCCTCCAGAGAAAAACAGCAGAACAACATCAACCCTGCTGCAACAAAACCAGTACGTAAGCATTTCTTTGTGCTAATCATCTCAAATATGAGAGCAAATGTCAAGCCAATTTACCCCAGTTGCATGGGAAAATCCGGCTACTTTTTTGAGGAGCACCTGCTTCTCTGTCCCACTAACCACAGCACAACGGCCCCGTTTCAACGAAAATAGTAAGTCTGCATAGTTTTGCGAGCATTGTTAGTCTTAAGTGTAAGAATTCAGAAGAATTAAGAGGATAAAGAAGAGTTACCTCCGTGGGGTGCCGTCTTCATGAGGCTGGATTATGATCACTTTGACAGTGACAGAGGTGCGCAGCAGGTCAATCATTTGCTCATGGGTGAGGGTAGCGACAGCCACCTTGCAGATCTCCACCAGTCGGCTGCCCTGCCTCAGCCCCGCCTTCCAGGCGTAGCCAAAGGGCTCCACGTCGGCCACGATGCCCTCAAAGTTGACATGGAAACCGAGCTGTCCGAGGCCGTTCCGACGCAAAGTCATCTCTGACGTCTCACAACCTCTGGTGGCGATCTGTAAGCAAAATGACATACATTTAGGCACTATCAGCAAAACTGACTGACTGATCCACTCATCCAGACATGAAGAGACTTCAGTAGAAAACAAAGTGCAACCCATGAAATAGGCAGTAGATTTTACGCAATCACACTGAGAAAACAGAAAACAAGCATGAGATGGACAGAGCAAGACAGGAAGTTGAGTGATCTTAATATTCCTTGATAAGATATTTCCAAGCCAATGTGGTATATTAAAGCAGTGGGCTTCAACAGTATACAGTCTGGGACTTTTTAAATGGATGTATATAGTATGTACTTCTCATGCGTACAAATCATCTCCTAAGGCAGAGGTGCACATGCTTGTTTGTTTGGCTCCTTCAAAGAACCCTTCAAGATGGAAGTTAATAAGAGGATACTTCACAGATCTAATGGATTCAGCCCAAGAGCTCCACAGAGACTGTGAAAACACACATGCTCTGCATAAAAAACACACACCTTTCTCTTTGGAAACCAGCGGCCTGTAGGAGCTGCATGGGGAATTAGGATCTAACTACACAGACTTGTCCACATATCTCAGTCTAACAGTCAGAATTAATGACTTGGAAGGATTTCGGAGAGGAACTTTTATACAGAAACAAGTAATCTGCATCAACTGGCAGTTTATGATGATCTTCGACCCCCGCAGTTCTGCAGACTCTGGCCAGAGACTTGAGACTTGACCCGTGGACACTTGTTGGACAGTGTCTGCTTGTTTCGTTTTGCGTTCTTGGATGAAACATAAAGTAGGCTTTTCTGTCCAATCGTGCGCTTGGATGCAAATGAAGTTGCTCGCTTTGCTCTGAGGATGCTTGGCCTAATCCTCTGCTTTAAAGTAATTCAGGTTCAGCTGAAGTTCAGGCATTGCTCTTGCTTCAGAAGCAACATTTTAGCAAAACACGCAAGCACCAAAGTGCGTTAAGATAAAAGCAGGCAAATGCAGACTATGTTCATATAAGGACCAAACACAGCACGTTTGGACAGTTTCCTCTGCTTTTTTCTTGTGACAACCGCTGGAAAAAAAAACCCCACACCGCATCCAATGAGCTTTAATCACCCATCAGATTAGTCTTGGTTCAGTTGTAGGTGACTGCCTCCATTTGCCTCAGAGTGGCAGCTGGCTTCAGGGACACATTAACTCAGTCTCCGGCCTGTCAACACTCAAACAGATTCTCACATACTGGCAGAAATCCTACCCCACTGTATGACAAGGGACCCGAGAAACCATGATGGACTGTCAGTGTCACGCGTTGACACCAAATAGCAAACAAGCCTAAAACTTAGGAAAGAACTCATCCTGTAATTTGGTTCTAGCACAGACTCAACCTCATTTTTGCAATAAATACCGACCCCAAAATTCAGTTTTCAAGGAGAGAGATAAATCTAGGGGAGTTAGATGACCCGCAGACGAAACTGTTCCGCCTGAAACATCAAGGGCAAAAGAACCTGAAAAAGTGAAGTCCGGAGGCTCTCTGGGGGCAAGTTCTGGAAGTAAATGGCCCGTGTGAGAGAAAGACATTGGCCTGGGTATTAGGGTCCATGAATCAAACTGCCTTTTGTTAGAAATCCATTCGGCCTAAATAATGGCTTTCTAAATGCCTTCATCAGGAGCCTTTATCCAGTTCAACCACAAAATTAATTTGCCCAGGTTCTGCTCCAAAGGGCCCAAATCCATAATGGCTGAATCTTACAGGACACTCGTAATCTACCCGAAAAGGTTTGTGGTCTGTGAAGTTATTTTGATAGGGATGGTGACGTATGGGTGTCCTGCTGACCAGTGCTTCAACACAGAGCCTGATCATGGGCTGTAACAAATGGCGGCACAAAACTACAACATTTGACATCAGAAACAAACAGTGTCAGCTTCAAATCTGTTGTCAAGTGGAGTTTTGTGCATTTATCCTCAGCGAGAGATCTGAGTCAGAAGTAGCTTTGACAGTGGCTTGTGATTATCTAAATCTGGGACAGGGCCTAAATGTGCTATGGCATATTTTTTGGTGAATAGGGGAAGAGCAGGGCAATTAATTTGGGTCAGCAATCATCGTTAAACCTTTTAACATCACTTCAGGTTTACCTGATTTCATTTTGCCAATTTGCATCTTCTGTCACTGAAATGTATTCTCATTAGCCTGTATGCCTACTGATGCATAAAGTACATGAAGAAATGTGCACACGCACGGACACAAAATGGAGGAGACTTTGACTTTGTTCGGGAAGCCAAACCCCAAAAAAAGAAAAAAGCCCAGCATCTGCGGCTCCCGAGCCGAGATGGCTTGTCTCATAAAAGCCGAACACACGGCCACCAGGCTCAGCAACACCCTGGAGAGCAGGACTTTATCACAAAGCTTTTAGCTGAGCTCTCACACTCGGCTTTTTCTGTGTTACAGTGGGCAATCTGTTCACATTACATCACAGGTCCGGCAGCCTGTAAATCCCAGCAATGAAACACGATTCGAGTCAACCTCTGGGACATTTAGAAAAACACATACACCTTTGGGACGAAGTATGTGTGCTCAGCTCGTTCCCAAACGTCGTGGGCACGAGCGCCAGACCCCAACTTATTAATACTTATACTGAGCTTCTCCTGTGAAATATCCCTCACAAATCCCGTGGGTAAGTGGACAGTCACTGTGAGAGGAGATTAGCATAAAGAATGAGGAAGTGGTGTCCTTTGGCTAATCACAAATGCTAATGTATCCTGCTCTGTCCTTCCTTATGACGAGGGGAGTAGACGCTGAATGACATCCCTGTCCTTTTTAAGATTAATTATGGTAAATACTTCTACGGGATCTTGGGGTTTTTGAGGTGGCTGGGACATGCAGAACTATTGTGCCCACCTACACATTTATTTTACTCATTTTTATCAGCTCCTCTGAAAATAGTTAATTTCAAAATGTGATGATTATAAAAAAAAAGTGTTATTATCTCTGCGCGACGTTATCCTCAGAAGAAGATTGTTGTTCAGGATTTCAACAGGAAATGGATTGTTACTCCAATGTCATTGGACGCAGCCATGATTTTCTGGCTTGGGTTTGTTAAAATTTTTTGGAGACTGTTGATGAGGCTGCCAAAGTGGGACTATGGGGGATAAGGGGATGCGAGTGTGCAGGCAGGGAGAAATAAGGTCATGCGCCGCTCAGGTTTGGATTTGGGGATTTAAACTCAATATTATTTCAAGAAAACAAAGGACTGCCTGATTAGAAGTTCGGTAAACAAATGATGGAAACTAGAAAGGGAAAAACAAGCCTCGGTTGCAACACAAGGAGTGGAAACAATGCATTGGATGAGCATCCGGACAGAGGAACCAGATGTCGTTTTTTTCTTTCTGAACTTCGAGATACTGCACCTAACCCCCAAAATCATAAAATGTGACCAGAGTGGTACAGATGGCCGAGGCAGACCTAGATGGGGAAGAGAGGACTTGGAATAAGTGGGTAATTCTCTATAGGAGTGAAGAAGTCTTGAGGCCAAGTGTCCTCTATTATTAGTCTGTCAGACCCAAATAATGTGTTTCCTCTCCTCCCCATCAAAACTGGGTTAGCGTCCTGTTTAAGCTGCCTCATCCTGTACCTGCATCCAGGCAACACCGGAATAGGCCCAAATCACATCATCGCTAATCTTTAATTCCATTAAATGTACCGTCTGTACAGGGAATGGCTCTGGCTTTGATTTTTTTTGGCGATAGAGTTGTTGTGATGTTTCATAATGGTTTGTCCTGATGAAGAGCAGGACAACATCGTCAACATCGACAACTCTTTGACCTAAACGCTTGACTGACTGATGAGCCAAAGACCAGCAAAGAAAGCTAACAACAGGAGGTCTGTAATCCTCTTTAAATTCACTATACAGTTTCACATTTAAATGACACTCCTGTCACCAGGTGAACAGGAGGAAGAAGTAAGGAAAACAAGTGGATTTCGGATTATTTCTCTCACAATGTTGTGGGAAAAGGCAATAAGAGGAAGAGAAAGAAAATAAAGAGTAGAAGCTCAGCGTAGAGCTGAGGCACATGAGGCTTGACAGGATGTATATAGGTTAGGCAAGCAACAGTTCTGCTGACTTGATGATGAAAATAAAATAACAAGCTTTGTGGGAAGTAGTAAAGCTACAATGGCAGGAGAAATATTTGCAGAATGTATTGTTTCGCCGCAGAGGGACCACAACTATCCAAAAGTTAAATGACTCACTGCACCATTTAAGGCAAAGGCAGCCATTTTACTTAACATGCCATGCAGTTTATGTGTGAAACACAATTATGTTAGATTTGCTGGGCAATTCTTATGACAGACTATTATTTCCTTAAAATAGACACACAGGCTGTGTCTTTCTCATTCTTAGATATTGGTACTATGACTTGAACCAAAAGGTTTTTCATAAATTAACAAAGCTGTGTGTTTCTGTATTATTAGTTCCAACCTGGGGTTGGAAATAATTCAATTCATCAAAACAGTTTTTGACACAGCACTAGTTTGACAACTTAATTGCCATTACTGTAATTTGCACAATATATCAAAAATAAACTGGATGTCAAACTAAGATGAAACCCTCAATTAACCACACACAGTGTAAACAGTTAATTTCTTTCTCTGTGAGAGGGAGGCAATGTTTTTAAACAGATTTTCTGTCTTTTGTTCTGTGAATTCTCTTTGTATGCTACGATTTGATACAGGCAATGCAGACACTGGCATGAAGTATACTACAGAGGATCATCTGATCTCTAATCCATCACACACATTAAGACATTTGAAATGAGAGAGATTATCATAAGCGGGTCTTCAGGGGTCTTACCTCTAGTCTTTGCACCATCTCCCTGATGTCTTCTCCACAGTTGTCGTGGGCGGACAGCATGATACACTCCCCGCGCTCATAGAAGATCTTAATGCTCATAATCCCTGAGGTCCATCCAATGACGTCGCGACACGAGCAGTTGAAGACCACGTTTTTTGAGTCCTCCTCAATGAGGACGATGAACTCATTGGATATGCCGAGCAAGCAGTCCACGTCCATCGACTGGCCGAAGTCCCGGGCACGGACGCTCCAGGTGATGGCCCCCACACTGAACAGATGTGCATCCTTCCTGGGTTTCACCTTCTCCTTCTTCTTGGCCCCGAGGGTGATGAAGCTGAATTTGACAGCAGAGTCAATGGTGGCAGTGCTAACAAAGTTCTCCGCCAGGTCCTTCAGGTACTCCTGCCGCGTGCGAGTCGCCATGGCTCGGAACTTCTCCGACTTGTGTGCGGCATTTTCTCCATTGATGACCTTGGCAAGCAGGAAGTCCCTGAACACTGCCGACTTTGGGAAAGTTACAGATTTGGGAATAGGGGGACCGAACGGAGGCACGTCTTTAGATCTGGACACAGCCACACTGGAAAAAAGGGGGAAATCAATAAATAAAAAGTGTATTGGTGACATTAAAGAGAAAGTTAAAGAGGTGAAGGTGTATTGAACTGGATGTATAATGAGCAGCCATTTGAAGTGTTGGAATTACAGTATACGGCTTGAGATTATTTCTGTTGGAAAGACTTTCCTCAGACTAATCTTGCTCTGTTCAGTAAATGCTATATTATTAACAAGAGTCGTCATGACTTCAGAAGCACTCGAATGGAGTCGTAAGTCATAATTTCAAGGTGTCTCTGAAGATAATAACTGTATCATCACTGAAACAGATCAAAAGCGCCTTGAGACTCCCGCACATTACTATGAAGTCGTGACAGAAACCACAGAAAGCACTCAGCAGGCTATGATTATTATTCTTTCAAATTAAGTGCTCATAAAAGTTCATGAAGAGCCATTTGGCACAGGGACATTAATGCAAAGCACATCAAAAGATAAACACATTTTCAGTAATTGTCTTAGGGTATTAGTGCACCTCTTATCATACAGTGAAGTGTGCTAATGCTTGGCGGTTTGACTCAATGCCACCAAATTCAAATGTTGCTTTTCTACCCTATCCTCCTGGATTTTTGTCAGCTTTTAGAAAGCCTTGCAGACGTGGTGCATGCGTTTTCTGTTTACCTGTAGCAGACGTTGTCGGTGCAGGGGTTGTGGACTTTGACGATGACAAACACATGTTGGAAATGAGAGCGGATGTGTTTTGGGGTGAACGGAAGGGCCCCGGGCTCCTGAAATACTATGGTGACGATATCATTGCCAATGTGCCTCTTCCTTAACAACTATTTAAAAAAAGGAGAAACAGAGTCAAATACAAAAAGATGTACACTTCATAAAGGGTGGAAACAGTTACATTTCGGTTTTAAAATCCCATTTATCAAGATTAGGGGGAAAAAGCATCTCTTACAAGCAAAAGTGGGATTATGGAAGTTTTGCTGAAGGAAGGCCTGTTGCCCTTAAGTGAGATAGTCATTTTTGACAGCGATCTGCGGTACACCACTTGAGAAATGTAATCCTCTCCAGTCTGGAAGCATTCAAGTGTCGCATAAGAAAGCTTTTTTTTTTTCATGTACTGTCTGTGGCATCTGTATAAGCACTACAAGAAAGAAAACAAAGCTTTTACAGTAGCAGGAAAACAAACCTGTTACCTTGCAGG
Source organism: Scophthalmus maximus (assembly GCF_022379125.1). NCBI lineage: Eukaryota > Metazoa > Chordata > Actinopteri > Pleuronectiformes > Scophthalmidae > Scophthalmus > Scophthalmus maximus. The sequence goes on along the minus strand of NC_061524.1, from coordinate 10,410,052 downwards.
TTTACTCACTGACAGAATCAGAGCTCCATGTTTTGAACTTAAAATGTTCAATCCAAAATCAGGAGAAGAGGTTTTTAGGGAAGAGGAGTTACATTCACCCCAATCAATTTAGGCTTTTTGGATGAAGGAGACACATCCTCCCAAACCCAATTCAGCCTGCTTGCATTGTTGGATTGTGCAGATACTTAACCTCATGATCCGGCTGGTTCAAAGTTGCCAATGAGGGTCAGTGAGAGCCCAGAAACAAGCAGGATTTGAGGCTTCAGAGGTGAATTGGGAAGGACGAAGAGATGAGTGGGGCAAGCTCTGCTTGGGTTTGCTGGAAGATTACCACCAGGGATTAAATTAAACTATCCCAGTTCATGAAACCACTGCAGGTTTGTACCCACAGGTTTGATTATGGACTCAAACAGTACTTCCATACAAGCAGCGCAGAGACTTAGATGAACCCCAGTAATCGTGGCTTTTACCGGGCCATCGCTCGCTAGTCCACCGCTACATCCACTAAATTCCACTTTGCTAGTGCAGACAGACACGTTGCCGATCTAATACCTCGTCAGGTCCAGCCCCTGGGGACGCATTGATTAAAATCCTACTGTGGGGCACCGTTACCATAGCAATTCTCGTGCTTTCAACTGATAGGTCATTACCGTGGCAAAATGAGCCTCTGGGGAAGATTGGCAGGAGCCAGGATTGAAGATATCCTAAGAGGAAGCTGCTCAGGGAATTGTTACCACTATTAGATACCAGCCCACGATACAGAAAAGCAAACATGATGGTCTGCTGGAAAGAACAGGGTGCAAAGTGTGGAGTTTACTGACCTGCTGTCTGTTGTTTGGTGTGTAGGGGAGCATGGTGGACACGTGGAACATCAGCTCGTAGTCCTTATAGGTGGTGTAGAGAGAGTGTGTGCCTGTGGAGTCGGCTGTAACACAGGACAGCGCAGTCATGGTCTCAGACCTCATTACAAAAGGCTCTTGTATTATTTAAGATGATGATGCAATTTGACAGAAATCAAAATGAACATATAGTCTTAAAAAAACAAATTACAGCCACCAAAAAGCGATATGAAACAAAGCAGAACATCTGCACTCAGCAGGATCTAAAAGTGTGTGGGCTTGCACGTTGTGGATGTTTAGTTTGGTGCGTGTGTGATGTGTTTTTATCTTACTCTTGTTATCCAGCTGAGCTCTGTACTTGGTGAAGCCTTTGAGCCGCACCCTCTGGCCGAGCAGATCCAAGAACTCCTCGAGGGCCGGCCCGGCGCTCTCGTTGTTGTACATCTCCTCTTCTGTGCTCTGTCCCGCCTTGCAGTAAAGCACCCCCACCTTGTGCTGGAAGCTCAGCTGGAATGAGAAACACAAACACATTTTGATGTGAGACTACCCCCAACACGCACGCACGCACGCACGCACGCACACACGCACACACACTCGGTGAGTAAGTATCATTTCCTGTTGCAGAGATATATTGCGCGCCACACTTATACATACTGTACATTATGCACTCAAAAGCAGGGCCCACTTTCCATCAAGTCACAGCTAATGTGAAGGCATTCATAAACCCTTCTAGGAGAGAGCTGAGATTCACATTCGTGAAACCAGGCTATGAACTCTGAGGAGCTCAGAGCAGGGCATAAATCAGGCCGAGCTAATAGCTGCTACTTAAGAGCAGCTGTAGAGCAATGAGGGAGTGAATTACAGAGACATAACAGGATAGCTTCGGTTTATGGCGGAGAAAACTATAAACTGCCTGCAACAGCATTAAAAAAAAAAGACCACCCCAAGCAATACTGTTGTTTGGCAAAGTCCTCACTGTAGCCGTGAAATAGAGGCACAGAGCAGCAACAGCTCTGCTCTCCAGACCTCCCCACTAATACGAGTAATAGTCTTAATTCAGTCAGCAAAGAGCACCACAATAAAGTCAGATGTCTTATTCACAGGGAGGACTGTTCACAGACCCAGACCAGACGACCAAATATCACAGGGTTTCACTTCGAGAATTAATATCGAGCAAGAATTGCAGGTCTGATGTGAACTTGTCTCACAGGGAGACAGGAAGAGATGATTCTTCGTGTATGGAGAGAGCAAGAGCCCTCTCCGCCAACATCAATCTTTTATTCGTGGCATTTATGGCTTTTCAGCTCACTGGCGCCGGCCAAAAAAGGGGAGAGAGTCAAAGGAGAAAATACAGCCGGAAAAAAATAAGCCCCCTGTGTTTAGCACCTGTTGCCCAATATTCACAGCTGAGGACAGCACCTTCATCTTGACCCAGGGTCAATGTGTCGATACGGCAAGATGAAACAGGTTTCCTTCTATGTGAAAGTCAGTGAATGGTCTATATACTGAGACAAATTGGAATTGTCTTTTTCCTCAGTAACAGGTTATCAGTTCCCGGTGTGCCCCTGACACTGTTGTCATGGTGACTTCCTCTCTCAGGCTGTCTGCTCTGCACTAAAGCTCCTGCGGTGCGGCAAAGCTATTATAGCATCAAGCCCAGTGGAAATGGCATGATGTGCAATGATGTGGTCTTCTATTTTTTATCCTGCATTATATGGGCTCACTTAACCTCCTGCTCCTCTTAACAGACTGGCCGACGGCAAGGACAATCTCATTGCCCTTTGGTGCAAATTTTTTGCTGCCTGAAAAGTGCAGGCGCATCGGGGCACATGACACATATACGGAGGAGTAATGCTCCTGAGGTGAAGCTCATCTCCCAACAGCCTTCGGTGTCTTTTTTGGTGGCATCAGCTTCGGATAGAGCAGCCCAAAAAAAGCTGTATATCTTTTAACGGATCAGCGATTAACTCGAATACTCCCCTTACCAAAAATCTGAACAGAAGTTACTAGAAAGGAGTAATTGTTATCTCTCTTTATAAATCTTTCCCCCTAATGTCCCCCCCCCCCCCCTGCAGGGTATTGAAAACTGTTCGCCCCTCTGTAATGATGCAATGATGGAAAGATACTTAATGGGTGGATCGAGAAATGAGGACAATGTCCTCCCCCTGAGACGCACCTGGGGGATATAGCAGTGTCCTGACATAACACACAACATCACAATGACATCTGTCCGCACTGCAGTGTCCCGATGCAGCAAACATCCCAAAACAATCAAGCAGCCCTTTAAACACAACAATCTATTGCATTTTTGGGTCAGAAATGAAAACAACATCCAAAAGAAAGGGAAGTGGGGAATAAATGAAGGGGAAAAAACTCAACATCATTTCACTGAGATAATCCTTGAGTTTTAATATAATGACACGGGACTGATTTCCATAAGAGAGAATAGAATTTTGCTCGGCAATACCAGCCTTGGTAGGTGGTAGATTACTCTCTGGAACATGTGGAACAAAGCTCACTTAAGGCTGAATTATACTTGAGAGCTGAGCTGTTGCTGTGGAAATCGGCACCGATAAAGGCTTTACCCGCTGATCATTGTAAGACTGTGTCGGTAATTGGTCCATGGTATTGTCCGCGTTATTTTACAAAGCACTGCAGAGAAACAAGTATCTAGGTGAGGAAGACGGTAATTTGTTTAGCGTTGTTGAGAAGGAATGATCGGTGGCCTTTCTCCTCCCTGCTCAACGTCGTCTTTACCGTCATTATTATTTGCAGTTACATTTTCTAGAGGCCACATAGACACCATCAGGCTAGACTTTATCTCGTCCACATCCCTTCAATTATTATGAAGAATTATAAATTAAGGCTCACAACAACATTTTAAATTAATTTTTTGACACTGATGCTGCTGATAAACTGTTTCTATAACAAGAATTCTGTCACTTTGCAGATGTAGGTCTTAAGATAGAAACCACAGATACAACAGTATAAATCAATGGCTTTCTCAAGAAAAATGTATGATTTCTATCACCTAAAATCCCATCTCAGAATCTAATGAACTGCCTAAAGCTTTTTCCAGTCCATGTGCACACGGTCAGTGCTCCGTGATCTACAATGCGATCTAAAATACATTCACATATGCTCTGTTCTCCTCTTACGTTCCGGGGGTCATTGCGGCGGAGACTACAACACTGCTCTCAGGGATATTCTTTCTGCAGAACTGATCATGAGGACATTGTGAAGGCTGTCTCGCTCCAGGATACTCTCACTCACCAGACATGGTTTCTGTTCACACCAAAAAAGAAACCCCTTCACACGCACAACTACGACAATAGGGGGCTGGATAAAGCTTTCTACATGCTGTGGAAATACAATGATGCACTCCAACAACTCAGCTGTAGTTCACCCTGTACAACATCAGCTTCCTTACTCTAACACATTGCAGGGGGGGGGGGCAAAAGTCCATCTTGGTTAAGAAGAAGATCACGGGGTGGTTGACATATTAAACATTTGTATGGCTAGCATAGAATGAATGATTAAAACAGGGGTGTATAAAAATACTGATGTCCAAATATAAAACTGGCCTCCACTGGGCGTTTGGTTTGAGGTCTGCGAGGGGGAGTGCCAGTTGGAGGAACTTTAAGCCCCACTTAGCCTGGGCTCTCCTCCTCTGAAAGTAGTTTCTTACATTACTTTATTGCCTTTTTTCCACTCCGTGTGTCAGTTTCGGTCAGTGTCTTCAGACAGTCTCTCATAGCAAAGGCATGGGGAGTTGCACGGCAGGTGAACAAACTCCTTGAAACATTTTCTTAGAGCTCTTACTTACAAGGCTACTTCCTGATTTCATGATATGTGGTGTCTGTCATCATTGGAGTGCATTCAAGAGAGGACGCTACACTGCTCTTGATTATGTGTGTAGCAAAATCTAATATACAAGCGGGACATCGATGACACTCTCTTTTATAAGAGCCTTCCCCCTGTCAGTTTGAAAGATGGATTCGTGCTAACGAAAGTAATCAAACTAATAAGCAACCAATTCTCCCATTGTAAGACATGCAGTGCAGCAGCAGCTAACCCCCCCCCCACACTCATTTCCATCTTGCAGTTTCATTAGATGAGAAAATAAAGGCCTTAAGATCAGACAGTGAATCCATCTCTGACATCTTCACCGTCCAGCCAGAATACAAAATCACTCGCTCTCAGATGAAGTAAGTTGTCAAGTGAGTTGGCTTGTGTCTGCGTGTCCTGTCTGTTAGCAGGAAAAACTGTGTCAAAGTAGTCGATGCAGGCCACAGACAGTGTGGGATTTGTATTGATTCTATTTAAGTGTGATATTGGCTTATGCCTCCACCTGGGAGCCTGTCGTCATCTATAATAAGCAGCACACGTGTGGAACAAATGCTCCTATTTGAAGTTAATCCCCAGGTCTAAATCAAATCTGTAATATTAATAACCATACAAAGCATAATTTAACTGATATGTAGCAGTGATGGTTTCGAGAATAAAAGAGAAGATTTATATCATATATGCCTCGTCAGTGTGTAGATGCAGCCAGCGGCCAGTTAGCCTGGCTCTGTACTCACCCCCTGCTCGTCCAGTTTCAGGAGCTGCTCCGGGACCTTGGGGGAGTTGAGGGCCAGCCGTAGACACTGGATATTGAGCTCAGGAATGACATACTCGAGCACCTCTTTCAGGGGCAGGCCGCGGGCCGTCCCGTGTCTTGCCGTGGAAGGAATGGCATCCTCCAGGATGGCTCCACGGAGTGTTGTCAGCTGTCAGGAAAGAAGACAGTCACTCAGTGAATTAGGTCAAATGTTTGTCAGGTGTCCTAGTGTACCGCATGGTTTATTTCTGGGTATCCTCTTATACACTACATAACTGATGTGGAATTGGAGCAGATTGGATCCATTTCATCCTCCAAAATGTTGGAAATGAGAACCATGCTGACATGCTGGCTCCTGTGTTTGCCAGTCATAACATCCTTTTATGTTGTGGCTTATTATTTAGAGCAATGGCTCCATTACAGCTCCATTGGAAGGCATTTAGAACTCAGATTTGAAATAATTAAGACAGGATAACTGAGCCCAAGATGTTAAGTGGTATTGTTGCTGTAAAGACCATTAATGTTCCAGTAAACGTCAGTTTACCCAAACAGCTTCAAAACACCCACTCTGAAACCCTGTGTTGTTGTTTACAACATAGCAGACACATTTCCATCCATAAATCCCATTTCCATTTAGACAGCCCGTGGACACGGACGTCAGCAGTCAATGGCTGTCCGACAGAGAGGCTTTCTGAAAAGCAGATTACTTAACAGACTCAGAGTGGAAGGGAGAGTGAGAGTGGGGCCGAGAGGCAGGGAGAGTACTGAGGCTAAATGATAGCAGCACATGCAAATAGATGCTCCACTGGTTGGGGAGTTAAAACATTGTCTGCGTGCTACTTGCAGGGGTACCATGACCCAGATACATTGTTCTATCGTGGGAGTGGTGCTTTGGACAAAGAATGGCACTAGATATCAGTGACATTACCCTGCCTGACACATCTGGGGGCACCTGAATTATTCAATGGATGAGACCACCCAGCATCAATCAAGGAGAACTTTCTGTAACCACCAGGGACCGTGGGACCGTGCATCTCAGTTTGTGGATTAATCATGCTGTGTGTGTGTGTGTGTGTGTGTGTGTGTGTGTGTGTGTGTGTGTGTGTGTGTGTTTATGCATGTGCATGCATGACGGTGCGTGAGCGAGAAAGGGTGAGCACACAGCCTCTGATAGTCTGAGCCGACTGAGTTACAACTATCACAGAATCGCCGGACACATTACGGAGCTTGGAGTAGATTTGGGAACCAAGAGCTGCGAGAAGCCTCCTCTTGTTTTCGGGAGAAGCATTCCTGGATTCTTGTCCTGCTTGACTGAGCCCTGAGCTCAGTGACCATAACGTGTCTTGCTGAATGCAGGATATGGGGAGTATGAGAAATATCCCTTAAAAGCATGCTCTAGCAAGAAAACAGTTCTTTGATAGAGCTATAGAGATCACGCAGGTTTCTCCTACCATGCATCCATAATAGTTCTACAGTGATTTAAGACATCATGCACTACAGACAAAGTGCACAACAGTGTATTGTAGTTACCTGACTGGTTCTGAAGGTGACCCGATAGTTGTACTGCATTCCATCTTTCTCCTTTCCGTCATCCAACCTCTCCCTGCGGATGCTGACTGCCACAGGTCCCAGATTGTCATCTACCCCAAAATAGTTTTGATGCTCTGGGGGTAGAACCAAAAAAAGCTCCAAATTAAAACACACAATCAGCATCACATTCATTTCTGACATCAAATGCTCAGAGTTGAAAAGCCTCCAGTTCATTGAACCCTCGCAGTTGTTAAAGATGTCCTTCACATCACTTAGTTTTTTTCTTCAAACAGAATATCAATTTATATTACCGAGTCCATTCATGTGAAAACTGAATGTGGACTGACCATGGCTGGACTGCGACACTGATTACAGAGAGCGGCAGGGGTCCAGTGGAGATTTGAAATTGATTCACTTTGGATTAGAAACTGCCTTGTAGTGGTAGGACTGGGATTTATTAAAATACAGCCCTGGAAACTGTGACCCACTCTGCCGCGTCACTGACCCAGATTCTCCACGCACCCTCCTGCTTCTCACGATGCAGACACATGTTCAACGGAGGAATTATAGAGACCTTCATGTGTTTTTGTTCAGCATTGCTCAGTATTAAAGATGAAAAAACAGTAGTCTTCAATATTCTCTATTCCGAAGTGATTCATTTATGATCAGACTACAACATGCATGCTTCAGGACTACAAGAGAACATGAATGTTTTGGGGCTTAGTGTATCTGTATTCCAGGACTCAACCGCACGACACACACTACTACAGACAGCCAGTTACCTTCTGCAACTGGCATGCTAAAATGAAATTGTTACAGGAGTAAAGCATTTGGTTTTGTTGTAATTATATATTGTTTTTATTGGCTAATTAACTTTGCAGTTTGGAATCAAATATGGACAAACAAGGAAAAGTTTCCTGGCTACATATGAACCCACACAGGTGTTACATGGAATGTGCCTCAGACCACGAGGCAACCATGATGTTCAGATAGGAGTATTTTCAGGCAAGTATGTCAGTGTTGTTAGTCGCTATATTGGCTGAGACCTTTATATAAATATTAATTAATGTCTCAAAGAGGATTCCTACTTTCTTTTGCCTGTCCAACACTTTTCTCAATCACAAATTATCTAAAATTCTGACTGACAGATTTTCAGGATATTTCCTGGGCAGATTCATGGCACTCAGGCACACAGAGCGTCTCCTAATGTTTTGGGAACCCGCCTCTTCAGTATACACAAAAATGACAAACTCTAATGGGCAGATTTTCATTAAATTTCCTTGCGACCTTTATGCCCCCCTGGAGGATGAACACTTTTTCATTTATGGAAAGTCGATGACATTTTCTCTTTCGTCACCCTCTAGCCGAGATGTTAATTTGTGCAGTAAAATTTGTCATTACCGCATGGGAAGATTGCCGTGAAATTTATCGATTCTAATAATGTTCTTAAGAGGTTGAAAATTGTTGCTTAATTTTCTGTTGAGGCTTCAAGAAAAGCAACGTTGCTGATATGTTCACTCTTTCCAGCAGTTTTGTATAATGGGCTATATTCAAAAACACTTAAGTGGTCACTAGCAGGGCTTTTCGACTTTTAGTCTTGTATAAGAACCAGTTCTAATTTCTGTGTTGATTCATTATAACTGTCAAAATCGCCCAGTGATTGTCTCAATTATAATTAAAGGACGATTAATGTACTTGATGATGTATAGTATAATATAAATATATAAAATGAGTGAAATAAATTCCAGCAAGTGTATGTGTGTTAGGGCATGGATAGGAGCAGAGCTTTGCGCACGCACAACAGTGCCTTGAGCAAACACTCCCTAATCCAGGCTAAAGCCAGGGAGAAAGACCTGGATTTCAGGAGACAACAAAAGAAAAACCTCACTAGGGACACAGCATTGACATTCGCCAAAAGATTTCTGCACAGGTTTTGACCACTGCATCCATGCCACATAGAGCATGCAATGTAAATACGGTGGCTGTTGTCACTTCGGCCCAACGTTGGTGAATAATAAATTAACTGCTGAGGCAGCGAGGGGTTAACTGTCTGATGAATGCATGGCTTGTCATGGACAGTGGACTGAGGGGAAATGCTCTGTGAGACATAAGGTCAAATGGTGGTAGGGGGGCTGTCAATGCATATGAGGCCACTAGCCATCTGAATACCAGCGGCACAGTGAGGGAGTGTCGACTGTAGAGGAAACCCTTTTGTCGACCCATCATGTCACCGGTTCTCACCACTTGCTGTTGACACTTTGCCAAAGGTTGCAGAATGGATGACTTTGATTGTTGTGTCAAATAATGCCACTTTTCCTTCTTGCTGTCACTCGACTTGGCAGAAATATCTTCACAATATTTTTTAAAGTCCTCCACCGACTGTGTGTCCTTACTCTTAACATGTGAAGTCCCCAAACTTTATTTCAGGTCAAATATTTCCATACACGGTTCATGTTACACTCTATATGTCAGCGTGCATGCAGTATGTGACCATGACCTGTACGTAACGAGGAGTGGCCCATGGGTGTGAATGAAACATTGTGTCCATTAGGACTGTCTGGGGAGAAACACTCCTGTTGCTGAGGGTAGTAGGGCTTTAGACGATCAATAGGATCAATGTTCAAACCAGGTTGATAAAAGCTTACCCTAAAGTGGTGACATGCTGTCATGTTTGTGTAAGTGTGTGCGTGGGCATGTGACTCTTTTTATGTGTGTTTGCAGTGAGGCAGAGGTGACGACAGACCTGTCACTCCAATAAAACACCTCATGAAAAAGGACAAGGTCTAGATTCACAGAATGTCAAAAAGGCATCTACCATAAAAAATATATATATATAATCAAAACTGAACTGACAGTGGCAACCGGGGGCGTTAAATTACGCATTGACCTGCATTGCCACGGTAAGAAATGCAAATACAAAATACAGCTACACCAGTTTTGGGATGAGTGGGGGTGAGGCAACATTTCACAGTAAATGATTATCACAGTAACTTTAATGGTACAGTCAAATGAAACAGATCAGTAATGGTCTCATTAACCTTGACTGAACCCGGAGTGCGGTCTCTCTCTCACACACACACACACACACACACACACACACACACACACACACACACACACACACACACACACACACACACACACACACACACACACACACACACACACACACACACACACACACACACACACACACACACACACACAAAAAGAGGAATACTTTAATTCTGAGTATCTTTTTGAAGACGCCCAGGCATGTGTGGGTGTGAAAGGTGAAGCAGCTGTTTTCTAGGGGGCTTAAGAACGGGTAATTCAATCTGCTGAGAGCAAACACAGATGCAGAGACAGTGGGAAAAGCAGATATGTATAATGTGGTGATGGGTTAGGAGTTGGCATGGTATTTCCAGCATCAGCCACATAGGTGTTTTAATGAGGGGAGCTGGGACCTTGGCATAGTCTTGCTGACCCTAAAGTTTCATATGAGGGGTCCATATGAGCTGTTCCCCTGTGGCCCCCACGGGGAACAGCTGCAGTACACCCTCTCGCTCACCTTTCTCTTCTCACATGACTAATCACAGCTTCTCCACAGGGTTCAGGGTAATATCACAGGGAGGACATGACTGCTCCTCTCCCGAGGAAGTGAAACACACCCCTGCACCAAACACAAGCCAGCTATTGTTCTGGACCTTATTTCATCTGCTCTTACAAAAATAACTGGCCCTTCAAGATATCTGACCTTATGAGTGAAGGCTGTTCCATTTGGGAACTTGCTCAGCCGCAGCATTATCCATAGTCTATTTTCAAGGAAATGGACTTGGCCAGGAAAGTTTAATAATCCTCAATTATGTATCAACCTAGCCCTCCTGTGTCATCACTGTACGAACACAAATAAAAAACATTTATCAAATGGATCCCTTACCTTTCCCATAAAAGTATTTGTGGTAGTAGTATGCTCCAAGGTCAATGTGTTCGATGATGTAGCGTTTGACCTTCTCCCTGTGGATTGGCTGGTTTTCTCGAGGCACCTCCAATACAGAGACTCCTGCATTGGTGCAGTGAGAACTCAAAGATGATTCAAAAGAGCAGCTCTCTGACACACTACTGTAGTTGGCACTGTTGACTCTGGAGAGGGATATCTTCCTCTCACCCTCACCACCGATCTCATTGCGAAAGTGCGGACAGCCCAGCACTAAATTGTTACTCTTCCCGTCCCCGTCATCCGCATCCAGGTTCTCTTTGGGGTTCAAGTCCTCCCTGCTGCCTAGTGGGGACTCAAACATGGGGGCATTTCCACTGCTACATCCTGCTGCTCCAATGTCCGCCCCTGGTCCAGGTCCAGGTCCAGGTCCAACTCCTACTCCAACCCCTCCTCCAACTCCAGGGCCAACTCCAGCTGAGGCAGCTGAAGCACCAGTAGTTGTGTTCTTCCTCTGGCTCAGGTTAGCTCTACTTGCCACCGCTTCACTGATGTTAAAAAGAACGCTCTGGACATCGTAGTGGGCAAAGCATTTTTGGAAGCTGAGCGGTCGCCGGTCATCCTCTAATGAGAGTCGGAAGGCATCACTCTCACTCTTTATGGTCCGCAGTTTCCTGAACAGAGAGGTTTCAGATGATTCTGATTTGAGACGCCTCATGAAGGACTTCTCCTGCTCCCGGTTGTAGAGGAGAGAAGTGTCTATATAGTCATAGCCTTGAATGTGGACTATCTCACCCCGGGAAATCTGGGCCGCAGTCTGCAGGCTGGGGGAAAGGGAGGCATCACAACGCAACAACTCAGGGAAACCCAGAGGAGGTATGCTACGGTGGTCCAGGGTGTCCACTCGGTAGCCCCTAAGCATGGTGAAAAAGCCATCCCCACTCAGGCCCTGACGGTCAATGGAGGATGTGCTGCCATACTCTCGGTGCAGCGAGGCCCCAGTGTTTGGATTGACAGCATTCTGGTCCATTATGTCCTCAGAGTCTATGTCACTTATGGTGACATCGCTGTTGCTGCGTTGACGGATTGGGTGGAGACCCTTTTGTGGCGAGTGGCAGAGGAGGTCACTCAGTGTGTATTTGTCTGAATAGTCTACTTCCAGACAAACTGCTTCACCTTGCTCCAGTAATTCCACAGTATGCTCCTGCTGGCCATTCTGAAACACTGGTATCACGCTCTGATAGTTTGGGGAAGGCCGTCCGTCCCATCCATCTTTCCTTGGTGGCCATTCTGTCACCCTGGCCCTGACGCCCATTTTAGGCATGGCTGGAGTACCATTTGTTTTGCCTGAACCATCAGGTTTCCCTTGCATGTTGGAGGTCGGTGGTCCCATGCCACCATTCAGGGCTTTGAGTTTCCTGCTGAATAGATCCTCTGACTGCATGACTCTGGGGTATTCTTCTGGGCCTCCCACAATTCCCACAAGGTCTGATTTGTTATTTGTCACAGGGCTCAAAATACTCATATCCTGCTGGCAGACTCCTTGAAGAGCAGGCTTTTAGGACCCATTACATCATGTGATTTGCTCACTGGTGAGTGTAGGAGGAGCTTCTTTCCTGAGTCAATGAAGCAGCCGTCGTCATAACTCACAGAAGGTGACTGGCATGACGTTCCACACACAGCATTTGAAAGTCAAGGACAAGTGTCTGAGGAGCGCCGAGTCTTTTCTCACAGCATGTCGCCAGTGCAGAACGACAGCTGGAAGAGTTGGACCTATGGCACAGAAACAAAAACACAAAAGGAAAATGTTAACATACAGCGAGTGTGGTTACAAGACTGTGAGTCAGACATTTTCATTTTAAACATAAGAAAAAAGCAGTAAGTATTCCAAAACACAGCCATTCAGTTCAGTGATAAAAATGATGATACAGCTAACTTGAATAGTCTGTACCCGGATACCTTGTTATAAACTCCCACCATGGGGTATGTAGGCCTGCTTTAGCGCTGAAACTATGTTAAGCATATTACTGAATGCAGTTAATTAGAGTATTTGAGAGGAGTTGGTGACATTATGGGTTTATAACAAGATAGATGTATATCTTTGTTGGTGCTTCCAGCCAATGCCAAACAGATGGTGGTGAAGCAAATTACAGCAACAAGAGGCAGATGTTCAGCTAAGTGTTCGCATGTACCAAGATCTCATCCAACCGCTCGCAGCATCATCAAGCCTGCAAATTATACAGTAGGGATTGTGTTGCATATTCAACGCCAATTCAATCTCGCCTTTTATCGACTGCAGTTTGTAAGCTGGAAAATTAACACGGACCCAATGAGGGAAATTGGATATGACAAATAAAACAAAGAAATTGAGGGGAAGAAATAAAGGCGCAAACAAACTGACTAACTGTACTGACAGTCAACATAAAACTCCAAGAGGAAATGAGCACCTCCAGAAAACACAAGCACGCAACGCTCTTCTCGAATCGATCCCACGTCATGCCATTAGGTGCACTGTAGGTCCATTGGGGGTAAGTGAGTGAGGTGTTACACTGGATTTATCCCCTCAGATTCTGACTTAGGCATGGAAGCTTACACCACAACATGGCATGCCAACAACAGAGACTGCGAGTCTTCCTATGTTGACCTAAATGCTTTTTTCTTGTTCTTTGGGGCTGGTGGTGTGCCTCATTTCTCCTATGCCGGAAATCACATGAAAACCCCTTGGGGATCATAAACCACGCTAAAGCGATTCCCTTCATAAGCCGAATATGATAAAGTTGGGCCCAGCATCCCAGTCTTTACTTCAGCGCCGTCCCCTGGCCTTTAACATGATAGCTTCTGTTTCCAGACAACTGTTTACATTTCTCTGTCATTTACTGTTAAGGAGGAGGATGAACTATTTTGGGAAGCAAATGTGGGCCACATCAAGATTAGCTTGAAGCCAGACTAGACAAAATACTCATGGGACGAGACAGAAACATTGCAATAATAAAGTATGCGCCTCTGCCAAGGCCAAGTACAGGTTAATGCATGCATGACCCAGATGTGTAGGAATACGAATAAGGAAACCTTCTCAGATAGGTCTACTGCCAAACTATCCATAATCCTCTCTCCTTACAGACTGGTTTGGTTCACAAGCGGGAAACTGTCTGTAGTGTCACTGTATTCAACACAAGGTTTTGAGAGGAGAGCAAGATATTGTGTTGTCATGTTAATGCATAATGTAGCGACCAGAACTGTTCTGGGGAATCTGTTTGTCTGTTGCAGTTGGCAAATAATGAATAATGGATTAAATGACTGGCTGCAGTGAAGTGAAGGCCAAAGCCACTCGTTTTCTATAGAGGCAAAGTCTGTGTCTGAAAAAGGCAAATATGATATGTTATCTAATCCTCTCTAAGTAAAGCAATTAATTGAAATGATTTGCACAAGGAATCTCCACATTCAGAGACTGGTTTACCTACAGCTAAAATAGCTTAATCTGGTGCTTGAATCATATACACAAGACTATAATGGAGGACGTTTGTGTAGATCTGGTCTCATATAAATTTGATAACACTTTTAAAAATATATTATTGTTTCTGAAGTATCCATCTCAGGTCTCTCTCTCAGACGTGACAGGGAGCAGAGGTGAGCATGGCCATAACCCAGATGTCAAGCGTTGACTGAACACTGTCTTTTCACGCTCACAAGGAGAGCAAGTGACAGCAAAATGTGCCACCTGTGTAAACAGCTTTACCAGTGGTGACACTCTAGCAGAGGCTTTTACGGATCACTGAGAACAGGAAGAACAAAGAAAGTGACATATACTGTAATGTCAATGCGTGACAGCAAAGCAGCATGATGGACTTCTCACAGTTGTCTGTATTGGGCAGCTCAAAAAGTGAGAGGGCTGCAGTGCCGTAAAAAGTGATGTTAAAAGAACATTAGTTCAAATCACATCACATTCTTTTCATTCGTGGCTGTGTAATATAGCGGCCTAGTTTTGCATTCAGTCTCTTTTCCACTGGTGGTGAATTCATAGTGAAAACAGCAGTTGGAGACTTGTGTGTTTATGTTCATACTGCCCAGACTCTCCCCGGCTGTGTTACTACATGGGGTCAGGAAAGGGCGAGCAGGCCTTAATTTCATATCGAGGACAGGACAGCATTAACCACTGAACATTTTGTTTCTGCCTTTCCGTTTCCTGCCTTCTATTAGCTACTTTCCCAAAGACAGTGATTAATGAACAAAGTTGTACTATGTCTCATTACACATCGGGCCCACAACTCCCTCAACCAACGGAGAGTGCCACAAGCTCTTTGGTCGACAGAATCTATCTTCTTGTGTGACCTGAAGGAGGCTGTTTTCTGTCCTTTCCTTTGTGGCTGTGTGTACAAGGGACGCAGCAGATGGAGGGTGGGCGGACTGCTTTGCTAACAGCCCTTTATTACTGGAGTAATGCATCGCCATTATGTGTGTTTAAGACACAAGGCCTGGTGAACAGAGGGAAGGGATGGAGAAGGAGAGATGGGAGAGAAGGAGAGGCCTAATTACAGTAATGAACTCATTTTCTGTCTCTGATGTTAGATAGTCTGTGTTTCATCGCCCTCATCCAGAGAAGAGTGGCAAGGCAGTTCTGCCAGGTCCGAAAATAATCCTCTGACACTGGCCTGATTAAAGACCCGGCAGCTATTAATACGCTGTCAGAAAAGAGAACATGTTCTGTCCACTACCCTGACATTAATGCTCTACTATCACTGATAGGCCATGTCACCAAAGCAGGACATGCAACATGATGTCAGTCAACTCTGGAGGACTCACTAGACTGATGGACTTCTCGAGTCACTTCTACAATTCCACACTGAGTCATTGTCCCGCTGAAAAAAGAAGAAGCTGTGGACTGTCTTTTTGTTGAGTTTGGTTGTCCTGCAGTTCAGCAAATGAGCCATATGCCCGTTAGATATCTGGATTACTAATAGTGGGGGGGAAAAGGGAAACATTACAGTCAAGATTTATGGTAATTAAGTCAAAATGCAAGGATGTTCTACGAAACAGAACTGCAAAAATGACACTGAAGCTTAATTCGATGCCAGTCGCAAACACATTTTGAGGACGACATTATTAAGACAAATCCACTCAGGAAATTAGGCAGATACTGTCTGCCCAAAAAGAAGGGGCATGCCATTAGCCCTTATAAAAAAGCATTTGTGTGAGGAATAAAGCCTGATTCGTGGGCAACAAGGCCGGTTTCAGGTAGCAGTGATTCTCTGAAAAGCCAAACATGTCACATAATGACACGTCTTAGACCTTTCAAAGTATCTTGTTCTGAATAAACTAGAGGAACTGATGTTGCACAGGTAAATTACGTGTTGAAATTGCACAAAAGCACCAAGAAGTCACAATTATTTGAGCGAATATGTCGAGATTAGCATATGTATGGCCATCACCGGCCCAATTTAACTGCATGTTTCTGCCAGTACGCCCACAATGCATGAATACAGAATAATGTACTAACCAAGCATTGCGTTGTTGTATTATTCAGTACACTGGCAAAGCTGAAGCAAGACAATGTTGTTGGTTAAAGAAGTAACATGGCCTTCAAATGAGACAATTGAATTCGAGCCATGACTTTTGCTGACATTTTTTTAACATTCCTCTAAAATATGGCGTCCTTCAGGGTGTCCATCCTATTGCACCTCAGGTCAAAATCAAACATATTTATTTAGCCCCAACCAAGCTGCTGGGCCACTCTGAGCCCTGGGGTGAAACCAGACCTGTAATTATGGCCAATTATCTTTAATAAAGCCTTGTGTAATTGGGTCATATTAATACTCCTCTGTTCTCCGCAGAGCAGGAAGTAGTAGCTAGCCTTGTTCCCAAGATGCCTCAACCTTGAGACGTGAGGCCAAGCCATGATGCAGTCATCCTCCCGTCCCGCAGTGTAGGTTAGAGGCCAAGACGATTACACCAATTTTCCAGCCCATGGACTTCATCATATAGTGAGTCAGGCAGCATTGCTGTGTGAAGCAAATCCACAAGTACTTCATGGTGTATTCGCAACCCCATATATTTTAGTTCTTTATTACCTGCCTTCTACTGTTCTATGTTGAGAGGCTGCAGCCACTCAGACATTTTGAATGTGTCACACTGTGTTTATGATTAGCAGAGGGGAAGGAATAAACCCAAGCGGAAAGAAAAATAAACCTGAAGGCATGTTGATTATTCATCACTGGCCGCCATATGATTCCTCAATAAACTTATAAAAAAAACAATGAATCACATTCCATGTCACTCCACACTCAAATTTGATCAAATTTGCACTGCACATGGTGTTAGTGTTTCGCCCTCTGAGGAGTTAATTTAAAACAACGTGGGAGCTCTGTTTTCAATACTATATTGTGAGCAGCTGTTCCAACCTTGCGGTGGGAATGGGAGGGGTACATGCAATGGTTTTGGGCAGGACAGTTATTGAATTCATCACACTTGCAGCCAGAGCAGGAGGGTTTATGTCTGCAACCAGATCCGTGGTATCGGCAATCTGATGAAAACACTTGTGTTTCTGCTTCACTGGAGCAATTCTTTACCTTAACTGCGTTATGGCAAAGGCGAACGTGAGGTTAAGGAGAGGAAAGAAAAGTGGTGGAGCGGGTATGAAAAAAAAGGAATGGGAGTTTGTCAAACCTTGCTGAAAGAGCTTCATGCAATTAAACCACAGAACCAATTAATTGGCCGATGTTATCCTTGCAAGTTCATTATGGGGGCCTGGGAAACCAGGCATACCAAAGTTCCTCCATAACCATTAAGGGATGTGTGTGTGTGTGTGTGTGTGTGTGTGTGTGTGTGTGTGTGTGTGTGTGTGTGTGTGTGTGTGTGTGTGTGTGTGTGTGTGTGTACCACTGCTCACACCGACAGAGGCTATGAAAGTATGGACCAAAGAAAACCAAATGCACCATTCAACTTCTTCCTCTTTCATCTGCTGGTCCCACAATTCAGCCTCACAACAGGGAGGAATCTCCCACCAGCTGACACTCAAATTAGCACTGATGCTAAAGCCCTGCCATTATCGGGCCAAAACTGCCCCATCCTTTCAGCAGTGATAACTCACTATTTTTGAGCTGCTAAGAACCCAATAATCTAACTCCTCCCTCTCTTATCGTGGTCAGACCACCAACCAAACACCCCGATGTGCCAATATTGCCTGCAGGGTGTGATGCTGAGATTTTAATGGCTAGTGTGAATGGAGGGTCACACCCTCAGTGGGAGGTAAGGAAACCAATAAAATGAGTTCCAGCCAGTAGCATTATCAAGCCCGACATGTGGGAAGTAACAGCAAACCATATCCAACCTAGTTCTCCCTCGAAAATATTCCCATGGATCAGAGTTTCACAAACAAAGATGATCAATATTTATTTGGGTTAATTGGGATTGCTCAAGTAAGAGCTACGCCATTAAAATTAAACGTCATCAGTGATGGGTGGCAATTTTATCCATTAGAGAGGATATTCAGATGTGACTGTCCCTAAACAAACAGACAACATCGCGTTAACATCATCATCACCATCTTCAACTTCACCCACCATTTGGCAACTAGTCCTCCCTGTATCCCACCCTCTCTTTCTCGAGAATCACTTTCTGCCCTTTGGAGCTCTGGTGTATCCAATTTCAAATCAAATTTGGCCGTTGAAATGAAAGGCTGTTGGGTGTGAATTGAGGTCTTTTCTATGCACAGTCGCAGAGACATGAGGCCAGAAATCCTGATGATGAAATCTGAAATCAAGATGCAGCAGCTCCGGATGTACCCAACTTCCTGGTGCTGCTTTACGACAACAAAAAGCAGAAAAAGTAAACAATGTGTTTGTTCCCTCAAACAAACATGGAAACAGAAGTAAATATTGGTACAGATGAGTGTTGGGAAAGTGTGCCAGCTATTTTGAAGATGTGCCAATAACAAGTGACCCTTTTCATTAAAAAAGCGTCTGCTATTTATTATGGGGAATAAAATCTATTCATTACGTTTAACAAGCAATAAGCAGTCCAAGCAAGTCATTTATTTTATTTATTAATGGCACAAGAAGAATATTTTGAACACTGTACAGACAAGCACCAGCTGCTTTTTCAATGCAAAAACAACAAATCTTGGTAGATCCTTTTACGTTTGCCTTGAAATTATTGATCTTCGTGTCAAAACTTGCACCCCAAAGGCAAAATCTACAACATGTTAATGATTACAGGACATCTTCAAACTCCTTCCCCCAAGAGATCCGTGATTCCGACTCCGTCACCACCTTTCAGTCACGCCTAAAAACCCACCTCTTGTCCTCTGCATATCCCTAGCTCCCCCCGTCCCACTTTTTAAAAAAATTTTAATTTTTTTTTTGTACCAGCGATTTTTTAAAGTCCCTCCTACTACTTCCTTCTACTACTGTCTCTGCAATCTCATTTCAGACTGTGCATATGCACTGTGTCTAATAGCTACAATCCTCCACTGAAAGCATAAGAGTGTCATGTCATCACCGCTGACCCTTTCTGACATGATCCAATTTACCTGGCAACGGCGGCAACCGCACACTCGCACAAACACACACAGTGTGCCTGCATAAACAGAGAGGGGCTGAGCAGGGGCTGTTTCTGCAGGAGCGGGAGACGATTGCAGGCTCTGTTTACATCTCAGCGCACACAGACCTGAGTTGACCCAACAGCAGAAGAACAATCAGAAGAAGAGATAAAAAAAAAAGGAGGCCAGACAGTACAGAGCTAACATGTACGCTCACCGTCTCTTCGTTCCCCCCAGCGCTCTGCCTCACAATGCACTGTGGGAAATGCCCACATTCACTAATGCCCAGTCAGTGCCCCAGGTGCACAGACTTTAGGAGAACACAGGCTCTGTCCAACACACACAGCAGTGTCTGCGGGAGTGTAGCGTCTGGCACGAGTGCTACTTCAGACGAGACTCCGTTTGCTCTGTCTGCATTTTAGTCTATATAAAAATCCTTTCACCTGTTTCTTCTCCCCGCGGAGCGGACCAGACAGGAATCTCTGAAAGAAGGAAGTTGCTTCATACCAGAATAAGACTTTGATATTTCCAAAACAGCCTAAGAAAACCAAAGAGCTTTCCACAAACATGAGACAGACAACAGCTGTAGTACAAGAGGCCAAGGAGATAAGTTATGAGCTGCACGGTCTTATGTTTGCTCCCAGGGCTGCAGCGCTAACCTGACGTGATTCACTGCCCTCCAACAGTCATCTCGCCACACCTCATCTGTCAACAGTTATGCCCTCATGCGTAAAATTAAACAAAGGATGGCTGTTTGCTTTGCTGTGGACTTTGTTGTTTGGACTGGTGGTTATTTCTAGCCACTGTCTTATCTTGGAAGCAGCTTACATGAACTGTTTTCCTACCCCATTGCACCCTTGAATGTGCTGCCACTTTGTGCGAGCAGTAGCTCCATCTGGAATGTGCTCGCCACAGCGGAGTCTAAAGGCACGGAGGTGACCTGTGTTCAAACTCCATTTCACTTGGTTCTGGGCGCAGTGAGCACTTACCCAACAGAAACTGCAAAATGGGGAAATTCGCTTCATTTCCTGCGCACATTCAAATCTCATAATATCGACCATATGCTTTGTTACAGACAAAGAAAAATGCCCTGCCAGAAAAGAGAGTGGATTGAAAGACCACGGTTGTGTATGGATACCAGTGAACTAGAGGGAGGGGGAGTCAAGGAAAATCCAATAATGTATATACTGATCCACTCAACATGACTGCACATATCTTTCATCTGTGGAAACATCCATTGCGGCTTTCAAAGTAATTGATTGAATTGTTAAGCATCACAGCAAGGCACAAACCTGTAAGAGTTGAAATGCAGTATATATCATTAAAAAACCACACGTCTTCTTTAAGTGCTTTAAACCTGACTTTTAACACTTAATTACAACTGAGCAGATGCTTCATTCATCATCATTTTCCTGTGGAAACATTAAATACAACTTGTGCATCAGCTGTAACACTGGAATGGCCACATTTTTATGCCAAGATTATCAAATTGGTGAGCAGCATTCCATCTAGTGGGACCTTAACCACAGTCGCAACGCCGATGGAAGCTTCAAATAACCACGCTGACAAGGTGAGGAGCTGAGCTATGCGGTTAAGTAGTGATGTGAAAAGAAAAGAGCCCCTGTTCTTAAGATGGACCGAGCCTCAAATCAAACGGAGGTAGTGCTGGCTGTAGGTAGTGGGCGAGAGGCAGACCTCCTCCTGGCTCCACTGAAAATGGGAGTATCCTACCCTGTTGCTCTGCCAGCTGGCTATCTGCCCAGCGCCTGCCAGGCAGCACACTGCCATTGTCCTTTGGTGATCTGAGAATTAAAATAGACAGGACAATAGATTTTTCCTGTTTATTCACACGAGAACAAAGAACAAGCGCCACCGGAAAACAGAGACCAACGAGGCACCGAGTTAAAAGATGTAAGCGACGTTGTAAACTTGGCTTGGATGAATAAAATACAGAGTCCCCGTTCGGATACAAAATTAATGCATACTGACTAATATGACCAATGGAATGCTGTGTTAATAGAAATGTGACTTGCAGTGCTATCATGAAGCACTTAGCTGAATGTCAGTTACCATTATGTTAGGACCAGCGTTGGTATCACTCCCAAGATACATGTGCATGTGTTAGATGTCACTCTCACTTCGAGCCTATTCAGGTTTCTCAGACTGAAGCTCCTGCATGTTCCCAACAGAAGGAGGCCGTGTTTGTTCTTGGCTGCTCCAGTGGAGCCCTGTGAGCAGAGAGAACTGTGCTGTGGCACTTCTCCAAAAGGGACCATCTGCAGCCCCCCATGGCCCAAAACTGGGCCTAGCCACAACGGCCCTTCGCTGCAACGGTGAGACAGAGAGGGACGTGCAGGGTTGATGTGGCCCGTCAGGCCTCCAGAATAAACCACCACCTATTTCCATCAGCACACATTCCCCCCTCCACCACCTCCCAGCAGACCGCTACTTGCCCAGCTACCTTCGTACCGACGACAGCCTGTCAGCAGAGTACACTCACTCATACCACTTTCACACCAAAATTACCGTGTAGACCCGAGATTTTGAAACACGGGTCGACCCGTGTTTAATCGGCAATTGGCCACTTTCACACTGCGAGCAGACCAGGGTCTGCTGATTCGTGTAGTGACAGTTGGCGGCCATAGATGGCGGTAGAGAGCGATGCGCGCCGTAAAACAAGAACAGTGCAGTAAACAACAGAAAGCGTGGTTGCCAGTGAGCCGGTGGTCAACGTCACCTTGTGTCTTGTACTTGTCACTCTTTCAAAGTTTACAAACTCAGCGCAGTGTTACGAGCCGAGCCTGGCCCTTTAAGCAGGTGGCCCTGGGGGATTTGAAGTGTGTGTGTATGAGAGAAGAAGAAGCTTGGCTCTGCGCGCTGTGTTTGTGTACGTAGCTGCCGCCACAAGGAGAACGGGCTCCGCACATCGTCCATGTTACCGACAGTTTGTGGCCACTGTGTAATGAGAGACCGCCTGATGAGGCCGTGTGTGTCCGCCGAAGGGTTGAAATGAAGTGCCCCGTTCTAAACCTCATCGATGATCTGGATTGTGTTAGTTGTTACCACCAAGGAGCCGAAGCTAAGCTAAGCGAGCTAGCTACATGCGAGGGGGTCAGCCCTATATCCCACATTTCTAGGACATTTTCAAAATTAGGGTTAGGGTAGGGTTAGGGTTAGGGCTACTGGATAATAGGTTAGGTGTAATTGGCTACCAAATTGGGAGAAAGGGGGATAAAATCTGATACAAATTCATGAAAAACGAAATGTGGGAACATAGGGCCTAATTTTGGGAAAAAAATCTTAGAAATGTGGGAACATAGGGCTGTCGGAACATAGGCACGTTCCCCATGCAAGAGGTCTCTTTACTACAGCCGGTGAGGTAACAGCAGTTACTGACGGAGGAGTCGAGCCGTCATTGCCTCCGTCATCGCGCAAATTAGCGGGTTCACCCGGGTTTGACGTCCACATCAATGCGGATCGGAGGTGAAGCCGATTATTACCCGGGTCTATTGCAGAGTCATTTAACCCGGGGCTGAATGCCGATTAAACGTTTCACACTGCAGAAAACGCCGGGTGTTAGCGGGTTTAAAGGGGTTTTTTGGCCAGTGTGAAAGGGGCTTCAGTGAAAGGACTTCTTTTTTTTCAAAAAGCAATGGAGAGGCGGAGAAAAATGGTGAGAAGAGTGCTCTCATCTCGCATAAGGCAAGCTGTGAAAAGAACGAGAGCTCTGAGAGCGGTCATGCCTCTGCTCCTCTGCTGAGGTCAGTCAGAGTCCAGATCGTCACATTATCACTGAGCAACAGTGCGACAGAGGAGGGAAGTAGGTAAGCTGCGACACGACTGAGGACCAACATTCTCACACGTCATTCAGAATTTATACTTGTCGACCGACGGAGCGACCTGGGAACATCTCCCTCTGAGGTCTACCTCCTCTTACTCACTTCCTAGGTGCTCATTTCCTTTTCAAAGTTGAATTTTCACACTTGGCCTGGTTTTACTGACAGAAATCTGGCACACGAGAGACAATTTGGACTTCCAGACAACATCTGGAGCGACGCAGCTGACACAGAATAAGGTTTAGTCAACCGGAGGATGCAAGGGGAAGACAACTGTGAGGAGGACAGGAGTGAGCACAGATACACGAGTCACTCATTTATTCACCTTAGAAGAACTTCTTGTGCCGCGTCTGGCACTCACCGTCTACAAAGCAAGACTTTCTACGCTTTATGAAATGCTAATTCTCCACACAAATACAAATAAACCTGAGGTCAATGTGTATCATTTAGCCTTGAAGCTTTTTCTTCATACGGCATTACATGGAAGAGCTACATTACACACCAACACCCGCCATGCTTACCTGTTTAAGAAAGTCCTTTTTCATCCGAGTCATAAATCATAGGAACAGAAAACACAAAGCGCAGTGGGCCACTGTGGAAATAAGCCCACTGTGGAGATGCTATCCAAGTGCATTAAATCCATCAGCCACTTGTTGAGTACAAGCCACCCATAAAACCCACACAGGAGAGAGAAATCCACCACACTTCCCAGCAGAAATCCTGAAAAATAAACACAGACGCCACAACTCTTCCTTTTGCTCCGTTATCCAGCAACAAGTTTGAAGAGAGTAAAATAAGGACGAGTCCGGCAGCCACTGGGGAGTCAATTTAGCAACATGCATACAGCTGCCCTGTAATGCACACAACCCTCTCCCTCCCCCTGTGACAAAGCCACCAACAGCTGAATGAGACTGCAGCATTAGCATATGTAAGGGAAAGTAGGTGGCCGTGCTGGGTGGGGGGGGGCGACTGCTGGGTGTTGGTGGTTGGTGGTTGGTTGTGGTGGCCCGGGGGAGGGGGTGGACCATGACATTCAGAGCTTCTCTGGCTGACAGGAAAGACGAGAAAAAAAAGAGGGGGCAAAGCCATTGTTACTGGCAAAAGATGCCCAGGTCAAGCCTGTGACCTTCTAAGTTCCTTGCGATAGCTGACATTTGGAGCGGCGAGAGATAAAGGAATCCATTTATTTGTTCCCCATCGACGGCCTGGTACAAAAGTCTGTCTGACAAACCCAGCAACCTTGACCACCTTATAAAGGTGCCATGTTGTAGAATATGAGATTTCCATGTCTTTTATGATTAATGCCAGGGATTTTGTTTCTCTGAGTGTTTACTTGAAGTCTGGCACTGTACTGGCTCTAGCAGACCCGTGGACAGCCCAGATGAGGCCAGATGACCAGGGGTTTGCAGCAGAACTACTAGAGCTACTGTTACTAGAGCCCCAGAAATAAGCATGACAGGGGAGATGTACATGGTAACATCCATACTACTACGTTTTCAATTTGAAACGGCTTTTAAAAACTGAAACAACCTCCGTCCACACAAGCAGTTTAGCTCCATAACAGAATTAATTCCCGTCTATACTAACACACCTGAAAATGTATATATCACATGACCATTGACGTACACTGAGCATGTGCTTGCTGGTGTCAGGAAGCAGACTGTCGAACTCTACAAGTGGTTATAGCTACAGAAAAGGATAAGAGGATAAGAAAAGGAAGTAAGTGTGGGTGACTGTGTCATCGTTTCCAAACACCCTTCAAATAAAACTGGGCGTGTTCTAAAAAAGGACACCTAGTAAGGTGGATGTAGCCAACATTTTATTATTATTGATATGGGTTTTGGCAGTTAAAACCACAAATACATCGTATGACTATATGTCGTATGACTATCAGAACTGGATTTATGGATTCAAGACTTTCAATCCTTCCATCCACACGCCATATGCTGAGCCTGCATTTTCTTTTTCACCTTCAGCAGGGGGGCAGGAACAACAGACAGAGGGAGAGAGGAGGGGAGGGGAGCGGCTGTGATAGTCCCTGAGAGAAAAGGACTTCATCTCGGCAGGGCGCTACTTCACAGTGCTTCACAGCAAATGGGTTCAAAAGGCCCAAATAGAAACCATCCTGAGGAGGAGCACCAGCACAGACTGACGGATGTGCTGCTTCATTAATCTATGATTTTGGCTATGTGCATTGTCAATCCGAGTCTTTTGCTTGTAGGAGATGAGAGGAAGAAGTGAAACATTACAATTAGAAATTTGTGAAAACAACAACTTACTAGGCTGCACAGCAGGTGCCAGACACAACTGTTGAGCCATTGCTGAAACTGTACGATTTTTAATCAAACACATTCTTGATAGAATAAACAGGATGACACAGTGGTTGCTGTGTCTGGGGGGGGGGGGGGTACACATACAGATGTCTGAGTAGTTCTTTCCTCTGATGGAAGGGCATGTTGAGCTGCTGTGGTCTCTCTTGTGTTCAAATATAAGCGTTCTACAGAAGGCGTCAAGCAACGTCAGCCGCCATTGGATTAGCTGCTGTGTGTTGATACCAGTTGTTTGGGGGTCAAGGCCATGTGTCGGGGCTCTGACTCTGCAGTAAGTGACGCGGGCCGAGACGGTGTGGGTTTATGGCTGAAATCAATGAACTACGATGAAATAGGAGTGTGGAAACATGAAAACCTCAACAGCAAACCACTGAGGCACTTTTAACCCTCAAATATAGCCATGCCTAGAAGACTGCCGTTATGGCGTGTAACTACCAGGTATCCATATGTGTTGAGTGTGTTATTTCTGAGGAAGTTAGCCTTCTTTGGACACATAAAAGCTAAATAAAGAACAACTCTGTGTGGGGTAATTGAGTTCCGATGATACATTTCTCCCCTCGCATAGTGCAACATAATTGAGTTTCAGGGAGCTTAATTGGAAAAACACTGCAACAGTGCCATTCTAACCACTTCCTGATGACTGCTTTGCTCTGTCTGTTTCTGGTTGGAGGCAGGAGCATGTTAATAGCAGGAAATGACAGACTTTAATCAGCCTGAATGAATGGCAGCAAGTGCAGGTCCTTTGTGCCGCAGTCTGCTTTGATCCAGCCTCCGCTCGCAGGTTCTCAGCTTTGATTTGAGCTGAGGGGAAGGAAAGAGTTTTATTTGAAGAGTGGGAAGCCCCAGGAGGTAACACTTAGCAGTTCTTGTCACTGCATACCAGCAAACAGACAAACTATTCATCAGCCTACACACATGTGCAGCAGGGACTGCGGAGAAACACACTGTCCCACAAACACGGCTCGTTTGCCCGCGGACGACCGGGTCTGATGGGTAATTTACATACCAAGACTGGTCATTACACAGACGGATACACATAAAGACGACCCACATTCACCAAAGAAGAAAACATCTTTCACAGCTCATGGAGTTTTGGCTCATTTAGGGAAATGTACTGAACTTTTGGGGGCTAAGTCGAGGCTCATCCAACTCTCTACGGTAAAACAGGCGGAAATGAAACCAGAAAGAATGGAAAAAACGATATACTTTTAGAGGCAGAAGACTGTTTTTGACACTTGAGATGTAATGTGTTTTATCCACATTGGAATTCACAATGAAAGACGGGAATTTTTGGCAGGACACAAAGTTCCTGTTGCTTAAAAGCCTACATCTTAAGAAACTTTTTGTTATGAAGTTTAGAAAAAATAAATTTAGAATTAGGTATGGGTACAGCTTTATATTTGAGGTAAATAGTGCAAATTAGTTGTGTACTTCACATCTGCTCATGTTAAAAGGGTTGCTAGACCATTCTGATATGGCCTGCACTTAAGGTTCATGCGAAGCGAAGGGTCTCCTGCCTGTAGCTTCATGTTTCGAAGACTCACATCATAGTACTGATCCAACTCTCGGCGAAAAAGTTTCCCATGATGTTGAACAATTCCTCCGGGATGATTTTGAAGCCATTTATTTCATTATTTAAATTCACATTGTCTAGGAGATCTCCTGCTTGGTGAGTTACGAGGAATTCTAACTTTACCTCTGTAGTGAAGTCTATTCAGACACCTCTTGTCACTCTGCGGTCACACCGAGAACTCAACTCAGTATGGTGGTATGGAAGCCATTCAGCCTCGCTGCGTAATTACAGCTCGAAACAAGTCGAAACAACACAGCGTGGTGAGGAACAAAGGCTTTTTGTCTGATGGCTTCCACCAGGGGACATTTTAATAATCCAGACAGAATGAGGGGTCACCTGTGTCCGCTCAGATTGAGCCCTCGTTCGGGGAGAGGGTGTGACGATAGCCAGGCATGTGATGCATTTGCTGTCCGGTATTTTTAGTCCTGCTGATAACGGCAAGCTGTGGCGAGACAAGTTTCTCCTTAGTTATGCAGAGCGGGAGAGGAGTTGTTTAGGGAAATGGCCTGTTCCTCCTGCAGAGAGGAAGGGAGGAATAGCAGCTGGCAGGCAACAGGCAGACACAGCATCTCTGAATGTCAGTCTCCCCTGTCCGCCCCCCTCCTCTTCTCTCTCCATCTCTCTATCTCTCTTCACCTTCTCTCCTCCCCTTCAGTATCTGTTGTCTGAATTCATCAGAGAGCAGGAGGCCGCACTGCCTGCCCCCCCCCCCATGCCACTCCATCTCTACGCCAGAGGAAGAGAGAGAGAGAAGGGGAGAAGGGGCAGTGGGCACATGAGGTGAGGGGGTGGAGAGTAAACAGTCGCTTCGCATCCCTCCATGTTGTTGCTAGGCAACTTTTTCTGCCAATGACAGCCTTGAGTGACAGCAGACCGCCCTTCAGAACAAAAACAGAAAGTTGAGGGAGGGAAAGGAGAGTCGAGCAGAGAGCAGCATGGAGACCAGTGGTGATCGGGCGAACACGGGGGCAGACAAGTTGTTGCAGAGTTTCAAGGCAACAAAATAGCATTTTCAATCTCCCCACAGACGTCACAAACTCCTAGGGGTCAAAGCTAAATAACTACAGCATAAAACATGTGCTTTGGATTTATGTTCTTTTTTATATTGAAATCACCAGATACTCTAAATTCCACAAAGCTCTAAAATCTATTCAAATAAAGCAGGGAAACTAGTCTTTGGTTGGTTTGGTTATTCCCCAAAGACAAATTCAACGTTTGACCGTGAATATTGCATCATCTTAAGAGATCACAGGCATACAATGTTGAGAGCCACATTTTGAAAACATAGTGCATTTTAAAAACAGCCTGTTTTGTTGAAAGCAACTTTATCAGATACATTTAATTTCTGTTGCTGAAATCACACAGGAAGGCACAATTATGGATTCATTTTTTTAACACCAAAACAATGCCACCGGCACATTTGAGGATCCTGTCAGCAGTTCGGTGTTTAACCAAGCCTCGTTTATATTTTGCACATACTCATTACCTTACTGTATGATTAGGATCTGTACCAAACTCCTGAGGCAGAGTACCAGCATTACCACCGCAACCTACAAACTATACTTTGGCAAAAGTTGGCAGACACCGTAAGTTCCGGCTCAGCACATCTGTGTGCAGCCCGGATGACGTGCTTCATCCATAGGGCACATAATAAGTTTTATTTTTTTTTGAAGATTGCACGGGCTGCTTTTCATCGGAAGCTTGGCAGAGGAGAGAGTGCTGCTCTACGGATGTGTGCAGCTGCAGCGGGCAGCCGAGAAGCAAACGAAAGTTAATGTTGGAAACCAGATTGCTAACAGCAGTAAGCGCAAAGTTGCCATTGCTTTTAGGATCGAGCGTGCCAGATGCCTGCATCACAGCTGGCTGGTGAACTGGAGAAAAACATTACAAACAAGCGGAGTAACAACGGTTACATTCAGATATATATCAATTTGCCGACACGCTGCACATACACAATGACAGCAACACTTCCAGGACTGGGGAAATAACATAACAGATACCAATCTAGACACCAAGAAACAATAACAACAAGAGAGAGTTTTATTTTTAAAAAACAAAAAAAACTATTTGAGTGCTCCAGTGCACCAACTTCCTCCAGTAATTAATAAAGGAAGTTCCCCGAAGGGAACCGTCCGATTAAGTGAAAGCTCTCCTTATTCCCCACAGGCCACGACGGAGCTCAGCGAGAAAAGGCTCCGAAACAATTTGTGAGAACTAGGCGGCCCTGTTTTTTTTCATGCAGCTGGCATCTCTTTTATGGAGTCACTTTCAAAGCTACAAGTGGCATCAAAAACATCTGTTCCCAGAGCAGCCACCCACATGAGAGATTGCCCCGTCCTGGCAGGATGGCCTGCAGATGTAGGCTACAACCGACATGCAAATGTACATTTTAAACCCCAGACAGCCACATTGTGACAGTTAAGACAACAATATGCCAAGCGTCACAAAAGGGGAAAGGAGAGGAAAAAAGAAAAGACAAGCAGAGAGTGGAAAGTTAAGGACTGATAAATAATGTGTATACTATATACAGGTTTTTAAAAAATGACACTAAAGGGTTATAGTGGAACAGGAAACTAGTATTTCTGAGCCAGTGTCTCCTCAGTCTGGCATCGCCAGACCAATTTGCATTTGCAAATAGGCCTGTAATCTCTCAGTGACATTCTGATTTCCAATGGGCATTATCAACGCTCATAAAACAGAGAGATCAGAGCAAAGGAACAGGTGACATAGTGGAGCAAGTCAGATATGGAGAGTGACAGAAAAATGTAATGCTCTCCGGAGTTTCAGAGCGCCTCAAACAGAGACGTTTGGAAACGCCGCTTGACCCGTTTTAGTTTGAAAACTCTAGCGCTGCATCGTGGTCTTGACGGGCAAAAAAACGAGACATTTGGAAACAGTGTTGCTGTCGCCTGCGTTCACTTCCCATGAAGGCAGAATGCTGAGCTAAAACGCTTGTGTGGACAGAGATCGTTTCAGTTTTAAAACCCTGTTTGTGCCTTCTGGTCACATTGAAGGTGATGCAGTGGTATAACTTAAAGACCGGTTTAACCTCCACACTGTTCAAAGCAGAGGTGCAAGAGCCTGGTGAGGCCTGATGAAATAGCAGTATCCGGCAATATTAAGACGACTGTGTCCAGGAGTGCGCGAGCTGCTTAAATGTGCACTCTGCTAGTGCTCAGAGCAGTGCAAAACACTGTGCATCATTATGGGAAATGTGCTTAACTGTCCACGGCCCTGTAAAGAGACTGCTAGTGGGGGGAGAGTGCATAGAGCGAAGCAATGGGAAATGGTCTTTTGAGTTATTTCCATTCCCTCAGCCCGTTTATGAAAACATTATGGGAGCAAGGTTCAGTTCTCACGGAGGAGGAAAAGATTCTGGAAGCAAGTGAGAGTGAGAGACAGGAGAAAGTGAAGGAGGGAGAGAAAGCAAAAGGAGGAGGGACTGTAGAAATGCTGCTTTTGGTTGTTTTCTCTGGATAAGACCTCGCTCTGTGTGTGTCCCTCATTGTGTGGTTGAGCCTCTGGCAAAGGTTACAAAAGCCTCCATTTATCTATCCTGAGCATCGAGCCTTATTGAGAAAAGGCCCGAAAGGCGGGCCGTCATCCCGTGTGCCAGGGCGACATGGCTTTTCCCTCGTTAACACTTTAGTCTTGCACCCAGAGCGCACCAAACACAATCTCCACCGGAGTGAGGGATTACTCCTGCCGACAAATGGGAAAAAAAAGAGGTAGTACATCTGTTCTATATATTTGCATTTCTTTGGTTGAGATCACAATACACCACTTGACTCGATGGAAAGCGAACATTCTCAGTCAGGCGTGAGAAACCCACCCCATCAATGAGGCCTTTTTCCACCCTTTGGTTTCTTTAACCAGGGTAACAGCACATCACAAGGAGCAGCTTGCACAAAACACAATCTGTCAACTCGCAGACAGACGGGGCTGGTTTATTCATGATTCGCTCTCATCAGTTCCTATTTACTCCGTGTTCTTGGTAGTAGAAAGGCGACCAACTGCAACTTTAGGACATCGCAATGTGCGCTATTCAGCGATCTGCAGCTCTAATTGCAGAGGGAGAGGAATTTTCTACATCTCTAGCACAGAGGCACAACAGCTGCAGCTGGCATGGCATTCAGTGGGTGTGTTTAAGGGAGGTGTGGTGGCTAAAAGGGTGTCAAAGACTAACCACCCACTGAGAGCCATCCACACACGCGCACCTACGTAAAAACACATAAATGCAAAGTGTGTTACATGCACAGATGTCCACGTGTGCTTTTGTCTCAATGTACGATAAATAACATTAATGACATTCCAAAGGATCAGGGGGAACTCCCTTTTTACTGCCACTCATCAGCACATCCACCAATCTCAACGATTTAGAGAGCAGTCAGCTGCCATAAACAAAAAATACCTTCACATACACACATCCCATTCCTCCAGTCAACTAGTCAGCATCATCTCCTGCTAAATATCTGTGGACACACCCAACATACTGTACATTATCCATTAAAGTGTTGCAAGGAGGAAGAGACATGAATGAAGAATGCTATTTTTTGCCTCCACATCTTCTCTCCATTCTTGTTCCCACCTCGCTACCCCCCATCTTACCATCCCCCCTGCCTGAATGCTAAAAGAGGTAAAAGTGTCCACGGAGATGAGTGCGGATGAATTCATTCATTCCACCAGGAGCCAAGTGCACTAATCTGACCTGACGTGAGGGCCCCCGTGATCAAGTGACCTTTGACCTTCAGAACTGATCGAGGCCAGCGATCTGATGAGGAGCTCTTATGAAGGGAGGCGGGGAGCATGCAAAGACCAAACACCAAGTACAGTTGTACAGCATACTGCAGTACTTCCCCTGGAGAATACACATGGAAGTCCTTTGGCATTAATATTTATGCAATTCAGAATGACATGAAAGGAGCTGGAGTCGGACTCTTTAATGTACCGCACTCAAGCAGAGCTCAGGCACACGGTGAATAATGTCTGCGCAGGAAGGTGTCTGCCCTTAATCACAGCGCTAGCCAGACTTTACCGTGGCATCCCAAATAAGCTCAGATTTCCTTATTCCTCACTTCCTTATCTCCAAACTGCAGCAGGCTCTGAAGAATGTCACCAAGATGGCAGCCTTCGGAGAGAACACCGGGCGCTGGCAGCTGCACAACATGCACTCAGGGTCACCAACCTGGCAGAATTTAACAGAAAGTCTTGCTTTCGTCTCGGTAGACAGAAAACGCAGTAATTTAAGCAGCAATGTGTGATAAGACGGACAACTCCCACAGGCTGTTGCTATAAATAAGACATTAGTCAAACTGCCTGGTTAATAAGAGGCACGGAGGCCTTTATCACTCTGCATATGACCTTGAAATGGCTCAGAACCTCAGAAACATGAAATATTTGTATCAGCACAAATGTGGCCCCAAAGAAAGACAGTAACAGAATTCAGTTATAAATCAATAAACCACTGTCCTCCTGTATGATTTCCCCAGAGCAAAATCCTATCAAGCAAAGGCTCAAAGTTCGGGGTGGGTATTTTTTACATTGTCCATCGTCCATGGCAAGAAAATGTTCCCAAACCCGTCACATCACATGCTGTAAACCGAGCCACGGTCACATTGTTGATTCTGCAGTGCAACAACAAGAGCCGTGAGGGGGAGAGAGCAACTGTGCAGCAATCCACGAAGTCAACAAACAGGAGCACGGACGAAGCTTCGTCTGAGCAGAGTCTGGTCTCCTCAGGGACCCGAGACTAACGCCGCCTTTCAGTGAAAATTAAACAAAATGACAGGAAACAATTAACTGACACTCATTCCTCTCTTTACCCTCCCCTAGAAAAATGTCAAATGTCGCCACCGAAGAGAGAATTGATCTTCGTGTGTGACCTGATGAGAACAAGTGTGTTTACACACAATTAACTAACCTGATTATTGTTGGCTTTCTGCAGTAACCTTGTTTAGAGTCATTAAATGGGAAACAGTTTTCCTTAATAATGGGGGGGGGGGGAGAATCTGCTTAGCAAGATTGTTGCTAACCAGATTGGCATGTGTACACTGAACCGTTCATTTTGTCTATATGCAATACAAAGACCTTAGCCCGACAAGTATCACTGGAAGAAAAAGAACAATTGAAATAATTACATCACAACATTGGAGTCTCAATTTGACCTCTGACCTTTGGTGTTTGTGTTCTCCACCTAAACACAGATTATCTTGGAGCTGATGAGAACAGTGTAATTATACAGCTGCTCCCGTGGCCAGATATACAGCACCTGGCTGTGTATTGTGTTTTCATTGTGTTTTGGCCTGGGCCGATGCCGCTCAGTGCTGAACTGTATGTGGCCCCTACAGTCCTGTTTACATTTCAGAGAGGTTCCACAGGCTTCCAGTAAACACAGCCTGGGGAAGGTACGCAGTGAATGAGCACAACAGTGCAACCGTTAGGCATCGTAAGAATGACTTCAACAGAGGCCTCTTGTTAGGATCCTCACAAAGTGTCTGGGACAGTGTTTACTTGAGGGTGTTATGCAATCTCCTTTTTCCTTTGCTCCTTCTTCTTTTAAGGCAGTAAACCCATATAAAGGCTAGCATTCAGTGTCAAATGTTTTGCCCCTCCAGCTCTGGATCCCACAGCGTCCCATCCCCTGTGGCTAAACTCCAAGCGTCCACAGCAGCTTTCAATACACTACAGCGGAGGGGAGGAGGGGAGCAGTTGATCTCCCCCACATTGACAGACAGTGCGATTACAGAAGCAAGCGGGGGAAAAAAAAAATCAGGGCCCTGTCACTCCAGATCATTATCCTCCATCAACAGCCTTTACAAATCGTATAAAAGGAAGGCCAGTCAAAATGATGTCGCAAAGAAAAAAGGGGAAAAAACACAAAAACAAGTGAGATGGAATATACTACTCTAGCCGCGCATTTGCTCTGCTTGGCTGGACCCCGGCTTCTCAAACACATCATACCGCTGCTGCAGCAGCGCCCGTGTACGAGGAAAGGCCAGGCTGAGTGCAAGGCCTTCCGAGCCCGGCTCCCATCCGCTTTAGCCTTCCCTTCCACTCTGCGTAAAAGTGATTCCCACACACACCAGTAACTCCAGTATCTCAGGCTTGTCTAAAATAGGCACGGAACTGCCATGTCTTTGCTAACAGCAAGTTACAAGAATAGGCCACGGGCAATGTCGTGTGCAGGCATTTTTGTGCTTCAGTAAATAGACACAAAGGCTACATAGTAATGCCCTGGTTTAATGGTGTACATAATTCAAAAGCACAGAACTAGCCGAACAACAAGGGGAAAATATATTTATATTTCAAGGATATTGCAAGCAGTACTAAGTTTTTTTCAATGAAAAATAATGGGAAAACTGTTGGAAGAATGTTAGAATACTTAAGAAAAGATTTGGACGGATTGCAGCTGCTGTCAAACAAAAGTATAACACAATCAATGAATCATTCATAACCATTTTTTAAAACACACTGCACTGCAAATGGCTTGGTACAATTTTTGGTACAATTCCAGGATTCCATGGATTAACCACACACAATCAGTAAACTCACCTCATTATCGTCCGATTTATGGACCAGTGGAAACACAAACAACAATAACATCCTCTTAGCAATGTGTTTCGTCAGCCCTTTTCGAAACAAGACAATGACGGACTACAGACCATGACAAGACTTTCTCATCTGTTTCATGCCAGTGAGCTCAGCTGGCAACATGAAAGGAACCAACAAAAAAAACAGACAGTTTTTCTCACAGTTGATAAAGGGGCTGTTTAGGAGAAATTTCCTTCCTGTCCAAAGGCTGATGCCCAGAAACTTGTACATTCCCATCAGAACAGCACACAAAGCAGGACGGGACAACTCACGACAACACCACAGAAACTGACACAAAAAAAAAACAGGGTGAACAAATATCCCTTCAATTCTCTTATATTCTTCGCACCTTCAGGGAATACTACTTACATTCCGATGTTATGCTTGTAAAACTGTCTTACATTACACGGTGAACCTTACTGTTCATGTAGGTTAAATCGAATTTCAATAGAACCTCTCAACAACAGTGTGGAAGCACTGCAGTGCACTGGTGAGGTTAAATGAAGGATACTGGCTCCAGCCGCAATGCCTGAATGACTCACACGCCCACGGGCGCGCACACAGACACACACACACACACACACACACACACACGTACACACACACACTTTATGGCACATCTGTCACAGCTCTGCTCCATTTGACTTGTTAATTACAATCAACCTCTATCAGAAACTAGTCAGCAAACTCTTACGCTTTAAAACAACTCATCCGATGGCTATTTGCTCTTTGCCTTATAGACCAGGTCGATTTGTCAGTCAAGGGCACAGATGTTTTACACAGGTTGGGCCCAGATTTTATGACTACAGGTCCTATTTACCGTATAGACGACTAAAACATTGCCAACACATAGATATTATGAAAAAAATTGAAAGTAAATGAAATTGTGAAATAATAATAATCCATCCATCCTGTCCCACCATTAAACTGACCTTTCTATTTATTAATAATTGGATCATTCTTATCGGCAGGTGATCTGTAAAGGCGGGGGAATTAGGAATTTACTGGTTTCGTTTTCATTGTTTCTGAATCTATACTAATGCGTATTTATTTTACATTTTCTTTTCTTTTTTTGTATCTAATATGTCAGTCCCTCTACAGTGACATGGCATTCGATGAATGAATAGACAGACAAGCAGAGAGAGAAAGTCCACAGAGGCCATAATGGAATGCAGTATGGACTATGGCTGTATCGCTCACACCCAGTCCAGTCCAGACTGCCTATTCAGACAGGCCCTTTCTTTTTCGCTACAGTAGGAAGGAGGTATGCACACCAGCACTAAACTAAATCCCTTCTTATCTCCCGTTGGGGGCTGGCTGCAACCACAGAGGTCAGGGGTCCTGATTGTCTGGGCCTGCTGAGGGAAACACAGGCCGAGTTAACCCCACGGGTCACGACTGGTCCTTGGTCTCATTGGCCATCGGGTTAATGACTGGCCAGTGCTCATTCTCTACATTGTGATCCAGTGACAGACATGTAGACAAAACATGTAGCGAGAGTCAGCAACTTTTCAATGGCCTTTTCCCCAACATTCCTGATATGGACACTAATGAGTCCCAAAGGGAATAGGAGGTGCAGACATAATTCATCTTGGCAAGACACATTTTCCTACATGCTCGACTAGTGCAAATCTATAATGCATGAAAATGATGTCTTTTGGAGTGACATTCAATTATTGGCTTGGTCGAAACAAAGAGTGATCCTCCCATGCTCACAGCTCTGACGAGGGGTATTTGTACCGCTGTCCACTAGGCAGAAAATGTTGTGAAAGGATAAGAAAGGACCGAATGATAAATATCATCGTTACGATGATCGTGATCCATTTCACCATTGCGTCTGGAGATCAGATATACAGGATTAATGATTTTCTCTCAGATGGAAATATATCTCATATTTGCATCTGTATGAACTGTCAGGGCTGAATCTGTGCGCTGCCGCCATACAGTACAGATCATATGTAGCGCCATCTGTCAGTCGTGTGTGTACAATAGCTTCTAGTCCAGAAAAGCATGGGGGGTTTCAAAAGGTCATCGATAAACAGGAAGGTCAAAGCTGGTCATACGATTATGTTTTCACAACAATTGACATAGTAGTATTATATCTAATGCAGTGCTATATCACACTCTGTCTTTGCTTATTCATTAAAAAAAGCAATTCAAATCAGCTTTAATGTGGATAAAGGGAAGCATATATCATCCATTGCTCCCGCTGAAGTTATCAGGTGCCTAATCTTTTCCATTAAACGTCTGGCAATGCATGAATAGACAGTGATGACAAAGTCTGTCATCAAAGGGCTCAAACCTTTAACCTCCCCCCCTGCCCCTGCGCCTCACCTCCTCCTCGGTCCCTCAGAAGCTCGACAGTGTGTCGGCAGAGGTTGACAGTGTCGTCACCAGCAGCAGCACAATCGGCATTTGACTTCTGTCATTACACCATCTGTTCTATCCTGCCGCTTCCCCTCAAGCCACGGCAACACTTTTTCACTTAAATGTGGCCGGTACGACAGCAAGCCACTGGATGAGTGGCATGAGGGTGGGAAATTAAAGGGTAGGGCAGATGCAAGATGTTCAATTGAGATAATAGCATTTACTAATACCATTAACATCTACTTCTAAACAAGATAACTGTGAAAATGTTGAAAGCTGTCCCATTCCTCCTTAAAAACCAAGTAAGGTAGAGAAATCTCTTTGGTATAAACATGTGACTTGAACAATGCCCATCTGTGTCTAATTTACTGTATCTACTAAAAGGCTTAACCACACGAGCAAGGTCAGATTAACCAATGATTTATCCCCTACACACAAATGAAAAAAACAGCAAAGTGGCACACGAGGACGCCGATCAATGCATGTCCTTAAGAAACACACCACCATGCCATCACATTTCATTTATGCACTTCACACAAAGGGTGGAGATACGGAGCTGTGAAGAGCTGCAGGCATCTTCCTGTGGTTCCTAGAGATGCACACTAACATACGACTGCGCCTGAGCTGTTACACACACCGCTTTGATCCCGTTACACTGATTACACACGAGATGCTGTACAATGTACATAATGCAGCCATGCAGAAACCAGTATATCATCAAATCATCTGACGATGCTGCCTTTTAGAGCTGATGCACATTAATACTGACGTTCAGGAATATTACTCTACCATTCATGATGTTGTACAGTGGTGTGACAAACATTAACTCATCCTCAACACCAAAAAAAAACCCGAGAAGAGATGGTTTTCTACTAAGTAAGTCTACTGGTGACCATTCACCAGTGGTCGTCCATGACCAGACCATGGCGCATGTGAACTCCAACAAGTTCCCTTGGCATCCACGTGGATGCAAGACAAGTAATCCTAGATCTTGGATCTCAATTCTCTTCTTGAAACAACTTGTGTTTAAGGTCCTTGCGGATGGTGTTTCCTTCAGGGTTCCTGAGAATGCTCCGAACCTTTGGTGTGTAGTAGAAAGCCTCCTACACTTCGGTATCTCTGTATGGTTTTGTAATTTAGCAGCAGTGATGCGTTTTAAAACATAAATGTAGTAATGTGGATGCAGCCTAAGTACCTGGTCCTCCCCTCAGGCAGACGGTGCAGTCCCTAAGTCCATTAAAGCCCTTAACACCACCTAGGCTGAATGAAATATGTGCATGTTTTTTTTTGTCATTGACCACTGTTTTTTATTGCACTAAATGAACATTTTATCAATATAAATGAACGTGTAATGGATGAATGCATGTTTGTTTTTTATCCTGCAGACACTGTGATGTCCAAGACAAATTTCCCACTGGGACATTAGAGTCAATCTCATCTTATGTGCACTCCAGACAAAAAATTAGGAACGACCCTAAGAGAAGAGAACACGCTGACCTTGAAGCAGTGAGAGTGGCCAGATCCTCTTGAAACCATGATTCAACATTCCTGAGATAATCATATGAAAGGTTTACTGCTACCATTTCATTACAGACAAATGGGAAACATTGCCTGGCACTGATGTAGCCTGATAGCTCAGGAGCTTTTATGAGATCGTCAATGTTAAACATTTAACTGATACCCAAAGTCAAGACTTATTTTTATTGTACACATTTTGCACTTTACTCAGTAAACCACACACATATCCACCACAAACAGAACCCTAAAATTGGAACAGGGATTCGAATCCTAAAAAAAGAAAACCCCATCCACCCAATGACGGCATCTGCACTTTCCCTGACAGTGACGAGTGGACTTAAATCCCTCCATAAATCCAGACTGCAATCAAAACAAAGGCTGACAAAAAGATGAAGAGAGAGTCTGGCTCTCACAACAGGAGCGGGCAGCATGTGATCCCCTGTCTGCCGGTTGGTTGGTTTTGAAGCAACAGGATTTGGTTGGAGAGGCCTATTGTGACTCCTGGCCAGCCAGCCAGTCGGCCGGCCGGCCAGCCGGCCAGCCGGTCAGCCGGCACAGACCAGACCAGGCTTCCTGATCCTGGTCACATGCATGGGGTCTGGAATCTGTAGGAAAGGGATGCCACATGCTTTGGCATGCTTCCATAGTACAGTGAGGAGAAATGCATCACCCCTTACAAATGTGGTCTCAACCTAAGTCCTTAAACAGTTTTTTTTCTTCCTTCTGCTGCTCTCCAAATCATGACTAGTCAGCACACTGATAGCAAAGCACTATGGGAACAGGGACAAAGACAGTGATTCCCAACTGTTGAGTAATTTCCCGAGCCTCAACAAAGCCCCCAAATCGTTGTGTGTTACGGTAATATCTTAACAGGCAATTTTTTGTGTTTCAAACACAACACAACGGCTGTAACTCTAGTGGGGCGTCTCCGAGCCCACAAGGCCAGAAGACATCCTTAACAGCTCTGCAGTGATAACTGGATATGGCCTGTGGGCATGTCACAGGAAGCCGTCCCTCTGCCAAACCTGACAGGTGCCTTATTGTTCAGCTGGGCACACATTGTGCACATAACTTTATTTTGAAAGACGTATCTATCTGGCTCAATTACCCATTGTCTGGTTAGTCATGCAGAATGTGCTGTTAGAAATAGACGAGAACCCTTTTTTCTCCGGGGCCCTGTGTGCACTCTATTGAATGCAGATTGCAACAGATCACTATTCAAAGTAAGATTGAGAGATTCTCCCTGGCATTGTCATTATTGTGATTGCTGAATAGGTCTCCCTCTAGGAGTGCACTGCTGGCAGTGGGTGCGATGGGGTACCTAGGCAGCCTCATTCTCATCCACATTAGGGAAGATCTTGTCTTTCATCTATCTGGAAAACGTCTGCCTTCCCATCTGTAATGTAACAAATTCATAGACTTTCCAACTGAAAATCCAACAAGCCAGGAACCAGGTGAAACCCTCTAAATTTACAATTATTTAGGTTAAGTAATGCGTGCAAAGCATAAAGTATAAAAGCATGTATTCAAACTTAATTGCAGAATAGGTTAACTAATAGAGATATCTGCTCGATGACAGAGAAAATTTGCAGATTAATTGGGTTGTTTTTTCGCTAGTGTGCCCAATAACTGAAAATTCTTCACACATCACCACAGATGTCTTTATACCCTTTCAGGAGAGTGGTCAGTTGAAAAATTGCCTCCCTGATGTGCAGACCTATGACAGCTGGAGTTGGGCCAAACATTTTTGGCATTAAAGCAAAATATGTTAAACGTTAAACCGGCCCATGAACATACTGGATCCATCTCAAAACACTCCTGGACCTACTCAGTTCAGTGTAGCCCCGCAGAAATAACTGATCTTTCCCAGACATAAAACGTTGTGCAAAAACATAATGGCATCCTATTGATTTTAACGCTCCAGGAGCAGGGACATCTTCATCCTCGATCTGCTCAGACGGGACCTGTGAAGCCGAGAGGACGTAAACCCAGAGCACTGGAAATTAAGCAACGGAAACTTGCTTTTACATGACAGAGCAACTGGTTGTTGTGTCTGCAGAGGAACGAGCCTACTTGTTCCCCTTTATTGGGGTTTCAAGTTATTGTGGAGGATAAACTTCCTGCAGGAAGGCGGCAAAGGACATGGTGCTGGGAGACAAACAACATTTCACTTGTTTACTCCTTTCAGCAGAGTACACAGTGCACTGTACTGCACGTTTCATCCGAGAGCGGCTAATAACAAAGAGACATTGTTCATGCCCCTGCACAAGCCGATTGATGGATTATCAGAGAATCCAACCAACGGTGCTGTGAGGGGAACTCGCTCTTTGTCTGCACACTTCCGACGAGCGAAGTTCACCCAAGTGAGCGCACGATGCCACAGTGCTGCACAGGTGGAGCGTGAGATTTGTTTGGACCACTGCTGGTGTTGGAATAAACAATCGAATGACACACTCTCGATTTGGCAGGACAATGAAATGCAGCCTGTGAGACCGGAGCTGCGGTGTTTCACCTTACAGGTCGGCATGTGATGTGAGGGCCTGGGCCGGACCGCGGTGCCTTTATCGCCCCCCACCGTTTTCATGGAAGCACTCCACTGAACGAATTCATTGAAAAATATATTTCTGTGCAAATCCAGTCAACGCCCCCCCCCCCCATCAGACACACACACACACACACTCTCTCTCTCTCTGCGCGCGCGCGCGCGCACTCACATCACCAGCACTATCACAAAAAATATGACGTCAACATGCAGTATCACTGCGAGTACATTGAATTGTTTTTAAATAGCTGCGACATGACGCATTCTACCTACAGGAATATTCAAAGTGGAATTGAACATAGTTTGCATTGAATTGGATGCTAACGTGCCCCTTGATTAATGAACACACAAACAAACGGGAGTCCAGTGCGAGTGAACCGCACCGCGCACTTTATGAATAGACACAAATCTAGGCTATTGATAGTCCGCAGCTGAAACATCATATCCCTCCATGCTCCTTCATTTCCCTCGCGCCGACTCCCTCCGCGTCGCTGACGGAAAGTAACTTTATCCTTTGTGTTCCGTCGGTGCGCGTCTCTCTGCGCCTGCCGCCACTCTCACCGCTCGGGCTGCGTGCGACCGCTCCTCACTTTCTGCTGCTGCAGCTCGCACTTTTTACTTTGTTGTTCGGTTCAGAGGGAGAGAGGCAGAGGGAGAGAGAGAAGGACAAAATACATAAATGACGGCCTTACCTCACAACGTGAGCGGCGTCCCGGCCGCTGGGGCCGTGGTGAGTTATCCTTGAGGGGTTAAACCAGCGGTTCGAGTCGCTCTCCCATCGCACTCTTTCGCTCTCAGCCTCCCGACTGAAGGATCACGGACCATTGCGAGGTCCATCCAGCACCTATCTCCCGCGATGACAGCGCGCAGGGAGGACAAGGCTCCGCCCACCCGACGCTGCTCCAAACTCTCTCTCTCTCGTGTGTGTGTGTGTGTGTGTGTGTGTGTGTGTGTGTGTTGTTTTGGGTTGTTGTTTTTTCTCACTCCTTCGACCCTGACAATTCACCAGCACAGGTTTTTGTGCGCAGATATTGGAAGGACAGGATCAACATAAAGTCGAATAATCAGCATGTCATGTAAACCAACGCAGATCTGTGTGGACTGTTGTAGTCTACAAGTCCAACAAGCGCCACAGTGGCACCATCTGGTGAAGTGCAGAAAAGTTGATACCTCATAAATCTACCTGAATAAATTACAATATTTATTAAGGCTCGTGTTTTCCTAGTCACATGATAGCGGTTGATTTATTCATTTAAAATTAAAAATTTCTGTTTCTTTTGTATTTTCCGTTCTTTACATGAAAAAAATCAACTCCCATTAATTATACGTACACAAATATCAAAGATACGTTGTTTGCTTTGATTCTATGTATAACAGCACATTTTAAATCGGTGTTATGAGCACAGGACCGCTGGAACTCAATTTCCCATGTGTCTCTCGGCGTTGTGTGACGTCAAAAGCCCGCGACGGTGTTCTGTTTCCATGGCGCCGGCGCAAGCTAACAGCTCGAAGAGTTGTTAGCTCAAAACGCTGCGTGAGCTAGCTGGTTGTTGTTCGTGGCCAGTGGGCTCTCGGGATGTCAGGGGGAGGAAACAGAGATGCGTTGGAAACTCTGTTCTCGTTGGAGTTCTTGGTGGAAAACGTCCGAGTCGACAAGGACTGCGAAGTGTCCGACGAGCTGGCTGTCGGAGTGCGACTGCTAGACTTCCCAACGCTGCTCATACATCAGCCCCGACACGGCCGTGGCGACACAGAACATCCCGGGGAGCAGGACAGAGACCCGGGGAGAGACTACACCTTCAACAGAGGCAAGTCTTGCTTCTTTTTAATGAATCTGAACTCGCTGCACACGCAGCTGTCCGCCACCCCTCTCTATGCTATGGTGCTGGACGTGAAGGAGGCGCCTCCCAAGCTGGCGGGCTCCTCCCTGATATCGCTGGCGAAGGTGATGGACAGGATCGCGCAGGACGTGGCCGAACACGGTGTCTCTGCTGCGTCTTCGCACGGAGAAAGGGGGCAGGTTGGCATGTGCAGCCTCACGGGGGAAACCACTGGATCGATATCCCTGAGTTACAAGCTGCTCAGCCTGGGGACTAGTTTACTGCCACACGTTGCAGACAGGGCAGCTCTCGAAAGCAATAAAGTGCATGTAGGACAACGTGGGCAAGAAAGCGCCGAGAAGAAAAACACAGAATCTCTTGCCCGCTCACCCACACCGGACGCGTCTGACGTTGGCAGAAACATGCAGAACACAGGCCCAGCGAGTGCAAACATCTGGATAAGTGAGGACAAGCAAGGTGACGCTGCTGCGTGTGTTGCCACCGAACACAAACCAAGAGCCCAAATTCCCCAAACACTTCAAGAAGCTGGAGACTGTTTCGAGGAGGAGGATCTAGCCATTTTCCGCCCCCCACATCTTTACTACAGTCACTCTGCAGAGGAGAAAAGCAAAAACAAAGGATGGGATTACAAACAACTGACTCTCGACTCCGAAGCTTTTACATGTGAGGACTCTGAGGACGAGGGGGATGAAAATACCATTGATGGTCCAAGTTCTCCAGTGTTGGGCCAGAGAGTGAGATATGATACGAAAATACATAGACACCAAGAAACAAGTGGCGTGAGTCCGAATGCCCTTGGGGAGGCTTTGCGTCAGTTGCCTCTGCTTAACGCTCTTCTTGTTGAGCTGTCTCATTTAAATGACCAGAACCCGAAACATCCCATGTGTATTCATCCCAATCTAGCGTGGATTTACAGACCTGTGTCCACAGAACCTTCAGCTGGGCACGGAGACAC
Organism: Scophthalmus maximus; assembly: GCF_022379125.1. NCBI lineage: Eukaryota > Metazoa > Chordata > Actinopteri > Pleuronectiformes > Scophthalmidae > Scophthalmus > Scophthalmus maximus. Next base: position 10,366,079 of record NC_061524.1, on the reverse strand, counting down.
ACCACAGATAACCTCGGAGAAAACAAGACAGGGGACCAGTCCCCATTTTAAACATTTACATTCCCCTAGGAACTGTTCTACTCCAGTAGTAAGGCCTACGTCTGTACAAAAGAAAGACACACAAGAGGAGGCTTTGATTGCGAGTAAAATATCCAGTAGATCTACCAGGAAGAAGCTTGTTTATGGAACTACAAGAACATTTAATCTGAGGTTGAAGCAAATTTCAACTGCGAAAGTAAAACGCCGTGAATGCACGGGATTAATACAGGAAGAAAAACAGACGTGTGTGGCCAAAGGAAAGACAAAGCCCAAAAGTAAAATCATGAAGTCCAGCCAAAGAAAATCCGTATTAAATCAGACTGACAGTTTCAATGACAATATTGAGACAGTGATACAAAGCATCACAGTGAACTCTGCGCTACAAGAAACAACCACACGCAGACAGAGAAATGTGCAAGGTAAGGTTAATAATGAAATAGACAGTGACTCTCTGAGAATTTCAGAAGAAGCCTCCCTTTCTGAGAGAAGAGACTTGAAATGTATTCACATCCCCAGTGTGGAGAGTGAAAGCGCTGCCAAAAACAAAGACAAGAGCGAGCATCACAGGGAATCAGATCGATTGCAGCCTGAATCTGACAGGCGCCGAGAGAAAATTCAGTCCTCAGGGAGCAGCAGACACAGCAGCCCAAAGTCTTCAGTCTCAGATGCCAGCGGGGAAGGAAACGAGGATGCAGACTACGCCGATGACTTTAACAGTCTTGAACCCAGTGACGCCTACTCTCCTGACCCTGTGAGGAGCCCCGAGCCCTCTAGAGCCAAAGCTCCCGGGTCTCCTGTCCGCCTGGACTTCTACAACCCTGACTCTGGCTCTGAATCTGTCCGGATGAGAGCGATCCTGCCCGTGCCTCTCAAAGCCCCCACCTCTCCGCAGCAGTCTCTGAGGGCTACACACATCATTCGACCTCGAACCCACGCCTCTGCCCTCAGCTTCTCCTCAGATGATGGCGACAGAGACAGGTCGGCTTCCTTGCAAACCATATGCTCCAGAAAGCACAAGACCAGCAGAGCGGAAAGGAGCTCTAGTGCGGAGAGTTTCATATCATCAAGAGGGGAAAGGAGCAAGTCGACCAAGAACAGCGGTCCAGTTCTTGGAATTTCTACAGAGTCAACATCCTCCTTAGAACCACAGGAGGAAGAGGAACTGGAGGACGACCTTGGATCTCTAGATTTTAGAAAACAGTATCAGCATATCTCTGAGCTAGTGGCCAACAAACTCCCTGGCTACACTATTTAAAGAAACAAATGTACTGTAGTTCTATTAGGTAAAATGAAGGATAAACAATTTCTCTAAACAAAGTGAAACCGATTAAGGAGCAATAATGTTATACTGTACACATCTTATAAATATGTAAATGTTATTTGAATAAAGCTTTTTGTGGAAAAAATGTGATCGTAGTATATATTAATTACTTATTTAACAGTCCAATGTATAAAGCATTGGACCAGTACAGTGAGTGATACATTATAACTATATTCCACTATACTTCATTTTTTTCTACTTTGTTACATGTATCTGGCATCTATGGTCACCGGTTACTTTTCATATTAAAACATACATATAAGATAAGATGCATTCTTACCCAGTAAAAAATATACACCTAACCTCTCAACCAGCTATCGCGTAAAACTTCTTCTGACACTTAAATGCATCAGTAGTGATCCAGTAACATGACACAAAAATAACATAAAACTTAGAGCAGGTATTACCCCATACTAGGTAATTATTATTACTTATAAGTAATAAGAACGTTTTGCAGAAAAAACACATCTACTTCGGGAGAGTACAATTTTAAAAGGAGTCTTTTTAAATAAAGTTTTAATAAAATATTTAAAATTGACGTTTCAACCATACAGCTTCATTATGTTTGTTTTCAACATTATTTTTTTTTTTTTAAGATTTGAAACATTAATATGAAGGCAACAGTGTTTAACAGAATCTACTACTGTTGAACGACTCGTTAAATACCCCCCCCCCCCCCAAAAAAAAAACGAGAAATCATGCTCAAATATGAAATATGATGCGATTTTCAAAATAAAAGCGTTGAAGTCTGCTGCCTACTGCGCATGCGTCAACAAATCAGCTTATGCGGAAGCGCCGCAGCTGCGTGTTGTGTGAACGGCGTGAACAGCGATGTCCAAACACGTGTTCCTGACAGGACCTCCAGGTAACGCTTAGCAACAACCAGCGTGTCCGCTGCTGGTGAAGTTGAAGTCACTGCCCATTAAAAGGTCCAGTCTGTCAATGTAAAAACGTTAGCTTGTTTGAGCTGGTTTTGGACGGATGTTGTCCCGTTTTAAACAGCACCTTGACAGGTTCAAGTCCGCCTCACTCGGTTAGACACATTAGTTTCATACATCATGACGTTTTGAATGTGCAGTTCTCGTTGGAGCTGTTTCGGTGGAGGTGTCGATGTTCAGCTGCTGTGGTCGTTGTGTAGGTAGGACTGTGTTGCATGATGTGATCTTTATTACTGCAGAGGTGGTTTCAGTCACTCAGCCGTGTCCGCACTGTTATAAACGACACAAACGGAACATTACAACCGTCACGAAGGAGGGATTTACTGTGGTGCAGGGCTGTTACACTAGACTGCATTAGTCTCTGTGTGTATGTGTGTGTAATAAATTGTTTTCATGGACCGATTATGAGAAAATGGGCCCCTGGGCACAGGAGAGGTAAAGGCGCCGCAGTTAAACTATATACGCTTCCCAGACTGAGAGGCACGTCTCACTAGTGTCTCCTTGTAACCTCTTCATAGGGGCTTTGCATCCTTTTGTGTCTTTTGAAGACATTCATATGTGTGTCTTGGTTATCATTTCATGTCTCTTCATGTTTTTGATCAATTTACCCTTTTGTGTCTTTTAACTGAGCTCTGATTTTCTCTATATGGAGACTCTGGCCAAGGGGGCCCCTGAGCCCTTTTGCCCCTGCGCCTGTGCCAAGATTGACCCACGCATGAATTAAACATCACCCTGTGTTTTACACCAACACAATGTTTCCTAAATTTGAAAGATGATGTCACAGTTGTTACTTGTTTCCCAACGTCTCGTAAAAAGGTGTGGGGAAAACCACTCTGGTCCAGAAAGCGTGTGAGGCTCTAGTGTCGTCGGGAGTGCGAGTTGAAGGGTTTTGCACGGAGGAGGTCAGGGAGGGAGGCCGTAGAGTCGGCTTCGATGTCGTCACCATGACAGGAGAGAGGGGCCACCTGTCCAGAATCAGGTAGCGGGGTTGTCATCCTGTCTAAAGCTAACTATCTGCTCTCCTATATCACTTTGTTTTGACTAACCCTCACTTCTTCTCGAATTACAGAGACGACGCTGCTGCGTCTTGTGGAAGACGGGAATACATGGTCGGGCAGTATGCGGTTGACCTGCCTTCGTTTGAAGGCCTGGCTCTCCCCCTCTTCAGAAATGTTAGACATCAGCATGTGCCGTTTTTTTTTTTACTCACCCTCATCAATGGATCACATTAAAGCTAAACACTCCTGTGTCTCCCCACTTTACGACTCATCAAACCTTTGATTTTTCTCAGAATTGATGGAATAATTGGAAGCTTGCAAACGCATAAATTCCAGAGTGACATTTTTAGTGTCTGCGGTGCCGTCTGGCTGTCACTGACCGTGATTAATCTGGCATGTAAATGAGCCCGGAGTGACGCCTACACATGCACTGTAAAGGAAGGTGTCTCTGCCTTGCTGCCACATATTCCCCTTTCATCTCACTTAAAGCAGTAATCATAGCACATCACCCATCGCATGTAAAATGCAACGACTGTCACAGTCATGCTGTCGGTCAGTGACGCATTAATAGGATGAGCTTTTGCCACACATTAGATTACCCATACATCCACCAGGGAATAAAACATTGTATCTGTTTTATTAATGCATGTCCAACCTGAGCTTGTTTCCTTTTGATGTCCAAATTGTGACTAACACTTCACACGTTTCTGCTCTTGCTTAATGCTAACATCTCTCGCCCGCAGGTCGGGGCAGTAGATGGGGGCAGCAGGAAGGTGTTTGTCGTTGACGAAATTGGCAAAATGGAGCTTTTCAGCCAGTCGTTCATCAGGGCAGTGAGGCAGACCCTTGATAGCTCTGCCTGCACCATCCTGGGCACCATTCCCATCCCCAAGGGGAAACCACTGGGTCTTGCGGAAGAGGTGCGGAGCAGGAGAGATGTCAAGGTCTTTGCTGTAAGTACAAATAACAGCACCCTCTCTGTTAAAGAGCAAAGATATTTAGGTCAGTTCAGGAGCTTATAAATCCCACAATAGCAGTTGCACTGTTCACACTACACCCACTTGGTCTTAGGAGGGCAGTCGGTCTGCTCACCAACGCAGACGGGACATGCCCTGCATTATCCCTCTCCGATAGCTGGATTAACTCTAAATCATGCGTGACTGATTCAACAACAAAGGGTGGACTCAGATGTCAAAATAATTTATCACGGAAGACTCAGTTATGGATATTGTCATGCAAAAGTCTCAACGCCAGGGTAGTTATTATATCAAACGAGGTAATGAGACAGTGTGAGCTTTTGTTTTTGGTAAACATGATTAATAATTTCACTCATAAAACAGTTGGTCAGAGATTAGCTGTTCACAACATGTAGTTTGATAATCTCAAAGAGGACATTGTGTTTTCTGAGACTTGGATCCTACAGGACAAGACAGTTGTCACCGTTTTTCATTGTATTTATCTTTTACAGCACAGGCTGTATAATTTTACATTATCTGCAGACCCACCTGTTTGCCATCAGTAATGACTTTTTCCTTTATCACTTTTCCCACTCAGGTGTCTAAGGAGAACAGAAATGCTATTCTACAAGACATTTTAGCAACACTACAAGAATGTCTGAAACACACAACATAATATGAAGATTCAAAACCTTGCGCATTGTGTGTGTGCGTGTGTGGGGGGTTTTTTTTTTTGTGCTGACAGCAAGTTTTATTTGTGTCAGTGCATATACAGCACACACAGGCAGACTATGCAGTGGATCTACACGCTCCTCATAACAAGGTTGTGACCTAACCTGAAGGGCATCCGAGTTGCTGAAAGAGTTAGTGTCACATGCATGCATTTATGGACACAATTCATTTTTTTTCCACCCTCATACAGCCTCAAAATGGATTGCATGCTGAATAATTGATTGTGAGATGGAACAGTTCAGTGGGGGAACTGTTCAGTTTGTGTGTAGACCCTGTGCTTTCAGTCAAAGACTGCTTAGTCTTCAAAACAACTGTTATATTATTTTATTTCGCCATTGGATTTGTGAAGACTCCAGCAGGCATTTCATATTTTGAGTGTATAATATTAATTTGTCCATAAGGACAAGTGGTGCTATTTCATTTCTGAGCAAACAAAGCAGCGTCGCAATTCATTTATTTGGTTCTTTGTTATGTGAGCCTCCCTCGTGTTTGTCTTGTCAACCCGAGGATGCGCTCACTGAAAATCAATAAGTATTTAATGGTAAAGCCGAGTGTCCCATGGCTCTCATGGTTTATTCATCCACCAGCATGAACCAAAAAATGTAGAAATATACAGGTATCGTTTTCCAACAATATGGTTTCATTTCTTGTAGTCAGAGGTGGGGATTGTTCATTTGGTGAGCAGATGTACATGTTTTCATACAGTTGATAATCTTCACTGTCATCATATTCAGCAGTAGAAATAAATATGTTTCACTTTTGTTTAGCGGATTTTCTTCTATGTCCCGGGAGATAATGGGAATTCTATCTGTACACTGCCAGCTTACAGTAAAGGATAAACGGTATCACTGGATACAGGATTTTAAAGCTGTCCGAGTGCATTTATGACGGGTTTACTGATGGTACAGCACAAAAGAGGCCTCTGAAGGGCTTTACAGCAATGGAACGAGACATGTTGTCAAACTCTGTGACTGTCAACAAACAGCTGTGAAATTAAAGCTGGCACTTGGCTGCTTTTTGTTTCAGACAAAGTGGCTGTACTGTTCATAGACTTTAGTTTGCTCACGAACGTTCAAGGCTCATGAGATTATTGATCACACACACACGCTGCGGACTCACTGCAAATGAAATTTCACCGACTCTGCGTGAGCTCCAGAGTCTGGCAGTCGTATCAAGGTTTTTTAATAGAGACCCTCTGGCAGAGATATTTGTTTCAGCATCAAAGAATCTTCAGGTCACTTGAAAGTGAAAATACATGGAAGGAAGAGGGCTTTTTTTCGGGGGGGGGGGGGCCTTGGTTTTTCCAAACACTGCTTGTGTAACTGATGTAACCTGTCAGGCTGGCTGCAGAGAGAGCTGCCAGCTGTGATCTGCGTCAGACGTGCTGCTGCGCCAGCATCTGCTCTGTGGCCACTTCTGACGTACCTCTGGATCAGCTGGCACCGACAACCGCCGAATTGGACACAAAGTCATCATTGCAACAGTCTTAATTTTTGAACTTATGCGGAAATGTGAGACTGCTTCGTTATTGTTGGTGCAGACTTTGCAGCCGATTTAGAGCGGGTGGTATGGTTCATGGTAGCCCAGCCAAGCAGTGCTGCTGAGGCAGCTGGCTCTCCTGAAGGTGATCCTCAGCACCCTGCAGCAAGGCAGCAGATGGGTTATGTAACAGTGACAGAGTCATCGCCAATTTTACTGAGTAAAGGGTGTGTGTGTGTGTGTGTGGATGCATATGATGTGTTATGATGTAATTAAGAAACCGTTATTGTCAATATTGGGACAATATGGATCTATGATTTACAGCAGTGATTCCTAGCCAGCGGACTCTCTGTGGTTGCTGGGGATTGTGAGTTAAGATTGTGGAGTAGCTCATCTAATTTTGAAAAAAATATTGTTGTACTTTTAAATTCCAGTTCTTTAAGTTCATGGAAATAAAAAAGTAACAGTGCAAATCAACATTTGACAAAATGCTCATTTTTAATGTCTTGTTGGCTGCAGTGGTTGTATTCACTTTCACTTTCACTTCAGAAAACAACAAGATACAGGATGTGATTTGCTCAAACATTTGCTTAAAACTGCTGAACAGTTGAACTATTTGTTAAAATTCATGGATATGGTGTTGGAATAGCGAAGAGTAATGGGTAGCTAAAGGAAAAAAAGGCTAAATATCTAGTCTAATTCATTTTAATATTATTTTTAAAAGAAAGGAAGAAATGGTTGAAATATGGTGTTGTTGCTCAAGGGGTTAATCAAGTTCATATTTCATGATGCGTTTGAAATTTTCCATATCATCATAACACCAAAAATTATTCCCCACTGATGAAAAACCCTGTCCATACTCAAAGACAAGTCTATATGTCATTACTGCACATGAGGGTTTTGTTTACGTTATTGTACACTATAACACCGTGGCTGTGCTCACACATAACTGTTGTGGAACTGTAACAATAGGATACACCGTTGGGGGGGACATGAATGTATTGATGTGCCCTCAGCGGGAGGAGTGTTGCACTAAAGACGCACATAGAGCAGCCTGGTTGAATATGAAGTGAATTAATATCCATATCGAAGAGATACATTTGCACCGTATCTGCGGGACAGATGTCCCCGTGGCACCCCGCATCCTTTATCCCTCCACACATGGAGGACACGGAAATGCAAAGAGCTTACCAACGATCCAGGACAAAAGGGAGCTTGCTGGTTGGAGGGAGGAGAGTGGAGGTTGCGGGGGGATGGTCATGGTGATGGGGAGCTGGTGCTTGGATGAGGACATTTCTCTCCAGTAATTGCATTTTGTGGTATCAGCCCAGGAGGCACAATGACAGCTGTAGAGAGGGGACATGTTGTGTTATGTGTCTGAGAAGACCTCGGCCGAAAGGCCAAACACGTCTGATGAAAATCTGACGCTGTTCAAAGACCATGTGGGAGATGCACAGAAGCCCCGCTCCAGCTTCTCTTAAAGCCCGACTTTGAAATTCAATGTTTATTTCCCAAGATGATTGTATGATTTATTGTTAGATGTGGAGTTAAGACGTCTCGGCATCTGTTATGTCAAATTTCTCAGTGCCAAAGGCGGCACATGGTAAATACTTAGCACTGCTTCCCTGAAATCAAGGTCATTTCTCAGCCTGTGCCGGGTGTAACAGTTTCGACCACAAGGATTTGCACGAGCCGCAACGTGCGACAGCCAGGCATTGTGATGTCAGATACATTCCCAGAAAGCTATAACTGAGCTTTAACCTCAGCTCATTGTGCTCATGAGCATAACTAATGTCCGCTGGTCTCGACAGGTGGGCTATTAATGTCCAAAGGGATCCGAAGATTTGGGGAAATTAAGCCATTTCATCTGCGTTCCTGTGACCACTATTCAACCCTGTTGCCCACCACCAATGAGTCTTCCCATTACATCACTTCCATGGGCTCCCCGAGGCCACTGGAGGCAGACAGTGTTGGGTTTCAAAGCCCGTGTCCGGCCCACGAGCACACCGCACGGCAGGCCTACCTTTTGAGCTCGGGATCAAAGCTCCAAGAAGCTATTGAAAGGAAATTAAAGTAAAATCCTAGCATGAGCTCAACAAATGTCCTGTCCTGTTTATGAAAAGCAGCATGGCTTATATATTTCCCAAAGCTCCTGACAGGTGTCGGATTTCCCTGCAGAAATCCACGTCCTTCCTTCCAGAGGCACAAGGAGCATTTTACATCAACAGCAGGGGCGAGGTCGAGGCCCGAGGACATCCTTCTCCTCTTTCACCACGTCGATGGTACCTTGTGATCTCCGGATCTCGCTGAATGACTGTGGTAACCGCTGCGAGTCACGCTTTGCTAGGCCAAACATACCGAAGCCTTGATTTTACCTCACCTTTTGGAGGATGTGTCTGTGATTAGTGGTTAGAGATGGGAAATGCAACGACCGAAGTGTGGAGAAGTGTGTGGGCGTTTAGTTTTGTGGTGCACGTATCCATTGCCTCGCCCACGTTCGGAGACAAAGCCCCCAGAGTGTGGTCACACACACACACACACACACACACAGTGAGTCCATGATTGTCTCCGGAAACCCCCAGAGCTGTGAAGGAAGCAGCGGGAGCTGTCAGGGGATAATGTGGAGGTCAGAGGGCACGGCGAGGACACGCCGATCGACGGCCTGGTGATCAATCGATTGACCAGTGCTGCGTGCCTCAGGCCCACCAAGGATGTGGCTGTCAGTCTAAACTTGACAGATGGAAAAACGCACAAAAAATGTCTTTATTGTGAAGGGAAACCAAAATGTTTTCACCAGATGCATGTCAACAAAATAGGTGCCATGTGTGCACGAAGCAACTATGTGAATTTGCAGTCATACCCTGCACGTCATGGGTGGATCAATGACTTGTCCTGCATGTAAGTACAGTAAGAGGTCACCGCAGTGGCACATGAACATGACTTCGGCTGGGGATTTTGTTTATGAACTGAACAAACGCAGTGTGTATCTTACGGAGCAGTGAGGGACTGAGTCATGCAGCATTCATCTCTACAGAGTCTTGATAATCACTCGCAGATTGCTGACTTGCCGTGATTAATGCCTTGGCTGGATGCCTTGGACAAATTTGCACCACAAACACACAACTCCTCGGACTGATTCCATTTCATACGCTACCGTAGCTGCTCTGTGCATGCGCGTATGCACACATACATGCCAAGACCACACTGTGACTTTTGGCAGCGCCACACGAATGGAAAGGTGGTGTAATGGTTTGCGCCAAAACGCAATGCTGCTGCTGCTGCTGCTTCTCCTTCTTCACTGCACTTTTCACAGCAGCCTGGTGTGATGTCTGACTGTTTCAAAACATTTCAACAGCTTTTATCTTTCACTGCAACTGACCGTTCAACTCCTTCCAGTGCTCACATGCAAACTGACCCTTCAGCTAATACTTCAAGTACACACACCTTTGCACAAGGAAACAATTTTAAGTGCAAGCAGGCACTTCATTTTTATTCCAAAAACATTTGCCTTTCCTAGTTGCGTTCCAATCTTCCAAAAATTAGAAATTAACGCTGAGAGATTGATGTCTCCGCCCCCTCTCTGCGGTGACTACTCTGTCCCTTAGACATCTTGTGGGGAATCGCTGAATATTTTGTGATGCTAAACAGAAGGCTTTTTGCAAACTCTTTATGCATATTACTCATCATGCAGCTTTAATGTCTGTGGTTTCTCTGCATATATGCAATGTTGATTATGGATTTGTTTGAATCGGGCTTTTGAATGGTGGCAGGTTTTTTTAATATGCAAAATTAAGACTAATGATGTGAAGATGCTCTCAGCCTGGCCTGGCCTTTAATCTCTCTATTCATCTAATCCCTTTTTTCTTTTCAAAGCCTCCAGTGATCACAACAAAGCTGAACTACACACACTTACACACAAGTGTAGAGAAGAAAATGAATATCTTCAGCAAACCATTGGTTTTAATGTTTTATTATGAATCGTCTTTGCTACAATCAGTCCTTAAATGAATCAAGCAAGCTCGAGCAGTATCAAACTGCTTTTTGTATAAGTAGGCCCATGGGAAGGAGGGGAGCTGACACGATCTGGTGCAGTAAGCGTTATGAGTTTAGTATATTGTTAATATTTGTTCATAACTTAGTCATGCTGATATCGCTGGGACCATTCAACTCTGCTGAGCAAGGTTTACTGTATACACTGACTCATAACCTAATAACACCACAATCCAAAAAGACAAAAAAAATACAAATAAGAATACAAAATAAGACTGTCGGGGGAAATGTGTTTTTCAATCAACTAATCTGCAAACTTCGCAGTACACACACACAATATTGTTACTTTCAACTGAGAGAGAGCGGTAAAGAAGAGCGTATATAAATACTCATAAAAAGGACCTATTAAAAAAAGCACATCAAAAATAAAACCACGGTAGCTCTTCCAATCATAAATATAGTCAGTAGTAGTGTTCTCTTTGCATAATACAGCATGTGCACCGCACATCAGAAAGTAATTGGAAAAGCCCTTTATTAGTAGAATCCTCATTTAAAAAAAACAAAATACTCAGAGGTCCCTTTTCCCAAAGAACTTCTTGAAGACGGATTTGTTTCGAGGTCGTGGCAGGCTGGCGAAGCTCCTCAGAGCCGAGTCCTGATGGGCGTCCTGCTGCCATCCAGCCACCGCCAGCAGGGGAGGCTCCGAGCTCCTGCTTGTGGACGTGCTGTCTGATGACTTGTCTCCAACCACCAGGGTCACACAGTAGTTGGAGCCTCTTTCAAGGCCTCTGGGGGGGTGCAACATGGGCTTGATCTTCTGGTAAGTAGCTGAGAGGAAAACGGTGGAAAACAGAACATCAGAAGATTTTTTTAAAAACCCAGCTGTTTATGATTCACAGATACATTATAGATGATTTACGTCAATAACTGAAAAAACTGACCAGATGTGAAGGAGTGGGAGCGACGCTTGTTGCTCAGCCATTCCTGGCCGCCGAATAAAGAGGAGTGTGGGGGGGGAGAGGTGTTGTCGCTGGATGCTCCTGACAGTCGGTGAATCATTGTCTGCTTTGCACTGCCTTCGTCGTCATCTACAGAAGGACACAGATATTAAATGGTAAATAGACTGTATTTATATGGCGCTTTTCACCTATTCACCCATCCACACATCTCAGTCAGGCATCTCTTTCACACGCTGGCGGCACAGCTGTCAGGGGCAATTTGGGGTTCAGAGTCTTGCCCAAGGGCAATTTGGTATGTGAAGCGGATGAGTCATGAATCGAAACCCCTGACCCTCCGATTGGTGGACAACCCGCTCTGATACCTGAGCCACAGCCGCCCCCTTAAAGGCAAACATAAAGGACAGAAGAGCTGGACGCCAAAGAAGCAAAACCTTTACTGTAGGAAGTTCCTACAGTCAAGGTTTTGCTTCTTTGGCGGAGAAGCAAAACGGAACAGACATGAGCTGTGTCTGGGTTCTCCTGTAATGTCTTAGCTCCCCCTAGTGGTACAAACTGCACCTGCAGCAGCCATTTACTATTTTCTGTGATCATCAGAGCACATGATGTATCATAGCAGTGTAAAAGACTACAACGCTGAACGAAATCCTGAATAATGAGTTATCCATCATCATTCATCAATTAGCCGGAAGGATAAAGAAGCTTGATTGATAAAAATCATTACACATCCGGTATGAATACAAATCCTATATAATATGAATCAATAATTAGCATAGAGGAGTGCATCCTCCAACATTGAGTGGCCCAGTGGGGCTATTCAGTAGCCAATGATGGGGGTTTGTGCTTGTATTTACTTTCACTAAGAGTGAATCTGGAGCAGAAGCACGTTTGGCGAATAAACCGTAGCTTTTGTCTGCACAGAGGCCTTCCTACTCACCACAGCGGCCCCCGGGTGAGGACGAGATAACCGAGTGCTCATCCAAACTCCTCAAGTGACTCTGTGGCATTTGACTGAACTCTCTGGTGAGGACGACGATCTCTTTGGTTTGGGCGGCGCCCGGCGGTTTGCGCCTGGGGAACGTTGAAGTGACGTCATGTAGGGAGGAGCAGTGGCATGTGGCCTGACCGTGACAACCAGAGCAGCGTGAGGGATTTCTGAACGGAGAGAGATTATTATTATTTATAAACCATCATTGTAAGGGCTGTGGAAAATCAAGATTTGTGAATAGAAGTCGTTTCAGCCACCATATCTTACAAGGAAACGGGGAGGCCTTGATCCAGGAGGACATTTGACATTGAAGACACAGTCTCACTCTGACCTTTGAGGGGAAAAAAAGACATACAAATTAATCCCAAGTGGAACATAAACCTGGTACTGGCATTAATGAGCTTTGAAATAATGATGGGTCACCTGTGTTTGCTTGTATTTTCATCATCCATTTCTTCATCATGAAGCGTGAGGGGGCATTGAGCAGGTATTCAGACCCATCGCGGAGCCTGAAGGTCATAGGGATGATGCCACAGGGTCAAACACGCAGCTGTCTCTGCTTTTTATATCTGTATAATCTGAAACACTAGTGTTGCCGTTTAGTGCTCATTAGTCTTACTGTAGTCGAAAGCAGTTGGGTTTCTTGGTGTACTCTGGTGCAGCTGAACACTCAGCTCCCAGGAGGTTCAGCGGCAGGCCACACGCAGAACTCTGCAACACATCCCAGACTGGTCACCACCGACTTCTTACCCACCACTTCAATTATTCATCAATTCTGTTCTCCTGAATGTTCTTTGCTGTACTTTTTTTTCCTGCTTACCCTCAGAATATCCTTCCTATCCTGGTAGAAACACACGGTGTGTCTGTGTAAGACGGCATGGTAGGAGTTCCAGCCTCTGGAAGACGCCTGTGAAAACAAGATAAGCGTGTAATGTGTGTGTGTTGCTGACTGTGGACTTTGTGTTTGCTGACCGTGCCACTGGCTTCAACACCGACTGGAGCCTTTCTTACTTTCTTCCCTCCCAGCTGCAGCTTGTGCTTCCTCTCGAGCGTTCCCTCCATCGACTGCAGGTCGGGATTTCCATTCTGTTTGAATGGACACTGTGGTTAATCACACGAGCCATATTTCTCATATAGTAAGATCTACCCGACAACGCATTGCAATTCTCACCAGGGTGAAACAGCGCCCTCCTGTGGCCATCAGCTCTTCTCGCATCTCCGCATCCTCCAGACTTTGCAGGGCTTTTCTCTGCTGACAGGCCTCGTCCAGATCCATGTGGACCGACAGAAGACTCATCGACTGGTCCTGTTCAGAGAGAGATGATACCACCGTCATGACTTGTGAGAAAGATAGTTATTCATGCAGTCGGTTAGTCTCTTAACGGTTCAACAGCTGCTGACCCCGACAACATGTTTACAACTAAAGTTTTGCAAAACATATTCATCATGCACGAATAAATACTGGCATGCTCATTATCATCTAGTACGCATTTTGATCTTTTAACTACTGCATCAATTGAACTTCCAGTAAATTAGATGAATATGTTAAACGGTTCACTTCACCCAATTTACACAAAACACCAGTGGCATATAGACTTGCCGTTGTCATGGACACGTCTTCATTGCTTTGACTATTTCTTTGATGATTTCATAATTTTAATGAACTACCACATGGGCCAAAGTTCACCTCTGAGGACAATAAAGAGATGAAGGCATTTCTTCTAGAAAAGTCCTTTTTTGTTGTAATTTTTAAAAAAAATGCTTTGGAGGATAATCACCTAAATTCTGTTCAACTCCACTTCGGTGGTAGCTGAAATCTCAAAGCTGTAATTATAAATTCAGAAAAAAATGTGTGTGTTTGTAATTTGGGTGAATTGACTCTTCAAAGGGAAAAAGGTGCAACAGGACAGTATCATAGATGTAGACATCACTGTATATCAAACGCTGACCTCACCTTCGAACCGCCTGTGTGCTCATCCACCTCCCCCCTCACCTTTGCCTCCTCCTCCTCATCCTCTCTGTATTGATAAATGTATCTCTGATTGTCGGCCACATCCGGCAGCTTCACCGGATCGGACGCCGTCTCGTTCACCGTCACTGTCGTCTTGCTGGCCGGGTCCCTGTCTGGAAACGCTGCCCAGGACCTCCTGTCCCCTGCAGCCAGTGGAGGGGGGCGACCTCTGGGACCCTTGTCGTAACCCAGCAAGCTCTGAATGTGCGACGGCAGTCGGAACTCGGCCACAAGGAGGTTGGGAGCAGAGGCGGTGACCAGCTTCCGGTAAAGCACGTCCGGGGTCTTGGGTGAAGGGGAGCGAGAATGAGGCACTTTGGGTTGGTCTGAGGGAACAGCGTCTTCCTGGCTGGGCTGGTACATGATGTCTGAGCAGATGCTCTGTCTGTAGTTAGTAGTCTGATTCCAGATGTCCTCTAGCTCTTCCTCCTCCTCCTCAAACTGCTGGTGGTCGAGGTGGACGGGCTCTGTTTGCAGCTCTGCAGTGTCTGCAGATGGGCCTGAAGATGTGGCATAGCTCTCTCTCGTCTTGGTGCAGTCTATTCCTCCCACCTCAACGGACATGAGCCTCCCCACTATCCCCTTAGGCAGCGGGACATCTGGACACGGTGCATCGGAGCAAACCTTGATGCTGCTGGAAGTGGAGATCCCGGAGTCCACCGAGTCCTGACGAACGCTCACGCTCACCGTTGACTTCAAATTCACCACCATGTGAGAAGCTTGGCTCAGGCACTGAAGCCCAGGGCCCTCTTCCTGCATACTATGGGGTCTTGCACCTTTGTGGTACAGGTGCCCATTCAGGTCTCGAATGAGCGTGTGGACACTAGGGCACACGTGTTTATGTCCAACTGTGCTTTGGGCTTGGTTCACATAGATAGGGAGCTCGGAGGGCTGGCTGACCCCATCCCTGTCATCTGTACTAGTTTTAACCAGTGATGATGTTTTGTCCAACTCCCGCTCCGCAGCATTGCACAGACAGAAGTGGGCTTTAGATTGGCTGTTGTACGGAGCAGTCTGATCCTCCTCTTCTCCCGGGGAAAGAGGAGGAGGTGGTTGGGAACTCTTGTCCACGTCAGGCAGAGATCTCACTACAGCTGCCGAAGCCTGCGTGTCAGTTAGGCTGACATCCGATGAGCTGTGTGTGATGGCAGGGGCGGGTCGAGTCTGTTTGAAAGAGCTCAGTGCTGAGTGTCTCTGAGAGTGGGGGTCCGGATCAGCCCCTGCTCCTGTTTTGGACTCCGGGGGGGCGATAGTAATGATGTCCTGAATGCTGGGGATGAGAGTCATGTCCTTGGGCAGGTCAAAGCTCAGCACAGAGCCCAAAGAGAGGAACCTGCAGTGGCTTCTCACCTGACCGGGGGAGGGTAGCGTGGTTGGCCCCTCTGACACAGCATAAGGAATAGTGCTGTATTCTCCTGAACACTCTGTATCAATGTCCCACAACAAGGGATTCTTCATATAGTCTATTGCCTCTTCTCCATCCCCGCTGGCTGGGCTCTTTGGTGAACTCTTCTTCCTCCGGCTTTCCTTCAGCGGCCACGTGTGTGTGTCATATGTGATCGTCTCACATGCATAAGGGGGCATCCCTTCTGATTGCGATTCCAGCCCCATGATTTTCTGGATGGTGTGTCTGCGAGCGTCTCTCTTTCTCTTTCTCTTCATGCCCATTCTCTTGAGGCTGCAGAAGATGGAGCCGCCGCCGCCGCCGCCGCCGCCGCCGCCGCCGCCACTCCCCATCAGAGGGTTGAAGGTGACGTTGGTCGCCTGAGGTGCGGACGCAGAGGAAGATGGCGAGGAGGACGAGGACGGCAAGAAAGTAGGAGAGGCCGAGGCTGCGCAGCGGCTCTTTTGGCGGGGCAGGGTGATACTCTCATACACAGGGGCCGCGGCCAAGTTGTTATCCTTGACATGCAAGTAGGTACTTACCTAAGAAAAGAGAGAGAAGGATATTAGGGCATGCACATGAGCTCTCATTTCACAGAAGCTGTAATTGCATTATCGTCCGCGATTAACCCAGGAGAGCCTTGCGGCCCTCTGTGAGAACAAGGGCCGTTTCACGTGTTAAGGATGAATGAAGACATTAGAGTAAAACTGACGAAGGAAATCAGCTACTTTTCAGCGACAAAACATCAGCCTCTGTTTCTCTGCACATCCAAGAAGACAATGGATTCAGGAATGTACGAGCCTCATACAGAAACGCAAATGTATTAACAACAGGAAAGACAAAAAAGAAATTAGATGAAAGGACAAAAGAACACAGACATGATTGCAATCGCACACTTGCAGGACTTAACCAGAATCACATGTGGCTACAAATGCCGTCATAGCCAGATGTAATGGCCTGACCTTTCAACTCTGTGACTAATCTCTTGTTTCTGTGGAAGCCCCAGACCATAAATCATGGTCTAGAAAGTTCAGTACCACATCCCTGTGTAATGGCTGTTCCTGTATTTAACACACTCTTACTGGGAGCCATTTTGGACCAGCACGTTTCCCAGGCAGTGAGGGGGAGGTCGCCGAACAACATTTGCAGCAGGGAGATGACTGTGTGTGCTTTCTTGCTCTCCACCGTCGTTCTGTCTCTGTCATCGGTGCTTTCCAGCTTTGAATCCTGACTCATTTAGCAAAGTGACGTCCAAAGGAAAGTTTTTAATGGTAGAAGAGTTGGATTATAAACGTATTGATTTTTTTCTGTTGGATTTTTCTCTTGGGAATTTTACCATTCATCTTGCTTTACAGACGACGAACTGAAAAAGCTAAACGACTACTGAGAGATGGCTGCAAAAATGGATTCACATTTAGTCTAGGAAATCCAAAACAAACACAATTTCTTTAAGTGTCCAGATAGATATATGCAATAATTCCTCATGATTCTTTTAAATGTCTATACTGCTAAGAATATTGACATAAAATTCCATATAATATAATTTGTGATCAGGTTATTAAACCACTTTTGAATTTTTGTTGTTTGGCTGAATATATGTATATATATATTTATATATACACATATATATATATATATATATATATATATATATATACACACACACACACATATATATATATGTATGTGTGTATATATATATGTATATAGAGAGAGTGTAAATTCAATGTTTACATAACAGTAACTTTTAACAAAACACATATTTCTTTCTATAACCAGGACATATTTTTGTTCCCTGACTGGAGATCAGCCGCATCACTGCATTTCAGTCATCACCTTTATATATCTTTTGAAAGGATTGTAAAAAATAGCACCCCTTCTACCATCCCATTTAATGTCACAGCATAACATCCTTCATGATTTTATTCGGTTTTTGATTTGCATTTATGGCTGCAGTTAGATGGGAAATTGTGAGTTCTGACAGTAACATGGTTTGTTGTCTTTTCTCACTTTTCTCACGTTAACTGTAAATCTTCCAGCCACATGGGTCTTATGTGAGATGGTGTGAGTGCAAATGTGATAGCACTCTGGCATGACTTGTTTCCTTTTACCGTCACTCATGGCCAACAAACGTGGGGGAAGCTGTGGAGCAGCTGTACCCTGTAACAGGGGTTAGTAGAGCATGCTGCCCCCAGAAAACATCTACACACAGCATGCGACCCCGGCACACTTCGAGACGCAGCATGCAATTCCAATTCACACGCCGCGCGCAATTTACCTCGTTTGCACTCTGCCGATAAATCTTTTTCTTTCGCTTTAAACTACCCAAAGTATTTTCCAAAAGCCCCTGGCAGCGCCTCCAAAAGTTTTTACAGGCAGAAGATTGAGGCACAGTGGGCTGAGGGAGAAAATGGGGGAAAAAAGAAGACGTGAAGAGAGAGAGAGAGAGAGAGCAAGAGAGAGGAATGAACAGCAGTAGACAGTCTTGGAGGGAGATCCCATGCATGGCATTACACAGAGTGTGAATGTTACCGCATTGTTCTCTTCAGGAAAAGCAACAGATACTATTTCTTTCAGTGCTTTTGTGGGAAGCAAAAGTCTGTAGCCTGTCATACTGGTATTCTATAATGATGTTTGGCGACTGCTAGTGTGAAGTGATGGATGTGTCTCTCACCCTGTGGACAGGCTCAGACGTGTCCCCCACTACCTCATCCGTCCTGGCGGGCGCGTCAAGCACCTGAACCTGGCTGTCGCCAGCGTTACCAAAGCTGAGGATGAGGTTGACCGTGCCCCCAAGAGTGGGGCTGCCGGGCTCCTTGAGGACCACTATAGAGGGCCTGGGAGACTCGGAGGGGGAAGCCTCGCCGCCCTGTGCTCCAATAGTGTTCATGAGCTCATACCCATCCTCCGGCTGCCTCTGCTCCTGTTGCTCAGCATGTCTGGGCAGGAGAGACGAGGGTCGGCCGTCTGCTGCTGCCCTTAATTTGTCTACTTCCAAGGTGTAAAGCCGGGACGGATGGGACAGGTAGGCGTCTAGCTCAGAAGCTGAACTCTGTTTGGGGAGCCGCGAAAATAAAGAATTAACAAATATTCACATTGGTAAATAATTATTTAATCGGTAGCCTACAAACTATGTTTCTTTTAAACTTCTTTCCAGTTGTTCCAAATGTTCCCCTCTCCAGCCACAGCCAGTCAATCTTTTAGTCCTTCTTGAGGTTTTGTGATTCATTAATGATCACGATTTTGTGGCTTATTAGTTATCTTATTATTATTATGATGATGATGATGATAATTATTATTAATCATGAATTAAACATTTAAAAACATTTATTGTCAAAAACAACCAAAAGAAGGCTCCATGCATGGTACAGTCAATCATATCACTCCAGTTGTCAGATTTGAACACTCAGTTTTTAAATCAATGGTGAACACATTTCCTGTTTACTGCTGCCTTACATTATATCTCATTTATTTTACACTACCCTGTTACTTTAACTTGTGTGTGTGTGTGTGTGTGTGAGTGATATATAAATAAACTTTATCTGCCTTACAGTCACCTCTGACCTTTTGTGTCTGTATACACAGACCTCTGTCTTTTGTGTGCAGACAAAAGACATTTTTTAAAGGGCATTATTTCTTTCTTTAAGGACCCAAGACTGTCTCCACAATAAATGCCTTTCCGCTCATTTACCTGTGTGAATGGGGAGCACATTGTAGCCTCACAATAAATGTTATCTTGTGAAAGCTGCTGTCTGCACTTCTTGTGAAGCCACTGCTGCTTCTGAGCCCTCCAGTGCACCAAGATCCACCCAAGCATACTCCTCAGTTCCTCCAAGCGCTCTCTCACCTGCAAGACAGAACTCAGTGTTTGTAAAAGCAGAAACATTGATCCAACAACGTATTCGAGGATCAGAGCGAGTCCCGCTCACCATTTGTGTGAGGTGGTGGTCTTTGTCTAAAAGGTGCCTTCCTGCAGCCGCCAGCTCATCAAACTCCTCAAACTTGAGCTCAATCTGCATGTCCAGCTCTGCAGCCAGCGGCTTCTGCCCATCTTTCCCGGGATGCAAGGCGGTGTCTGAGAAAATGCATGACCTGGTGTCTTCTGTCCATGAGCTATCAAAAGGAGAGGGTGGGGGTAAGGGGTCGTGAGGAGACACGCAACAGGGTTGTGAGAAAAGCCATATGATCATATGATCATCATATTCATTGCCTTGTCACACTTGGCCACAAACCTGCACTGACCTCCCCAGCACATTTTAAATGATACATTTCACCAGGGACCTTTGCTTGACAAGGAGAACATCATGTTCTTTTTACTGAAAAGATATTGTAATGTGTAGATAGTCTCACAGAGAGAATTACGAAAGGGCCCGCAGGACCCCCACGCCCCGCTTACATCATGGCGAGGTAGCTCCTGAAGAAGTCCTGGAGCTGCACAAATTCCTGCAGACGTGATTTGTTCTCCGTCACACTCTTTCCCAGCTCGCTCCAGGCCTGCAGCGTGGCCTGGATCTTTGCCCCGAGTACGTGCACTCTCTCAGGGCACAGCTCCTCCAAGCGAGCAGCCAGGTCCTCCATCTCCTTCACCTCCTCCCTGATGACTTCATAGTCAATCTGTGGAGAATCAAAGTGAAAATCTATCATCTCTCATCAAACCTGGTATCACTCAGACAGCCTGTACCAATTGCATCTCTGTATGACTATGACCTCATCCCCATAGCTGTATGCATATTATTCAGCTGGAGACCCATATGGTCAACATGTGTGCTGCCACGCTATAGCAAGCTTGCAATCTTTTTCCACTTTTTCTTTTCTCTCTTTTTGACGAGGCAGTAATTAATAGCACTGCGGGTTCTCTGGGAGTAATACTTCATAACATTTCTCAGATACAGTTAGCCTCAAGAACACTGTGTTGTGAATGCCTGTGTGCTGACGGCAGTTATTTCAGTTTCGGAGATTAGGTCATTTCTCCTCTTCGACGGTATCAAGTCCAGACAGCTGTGTGTGTGTGTGTGTGTGTGTGTGTGAGAGAGAGAGTGAGAGAGAGAGAAAGAGAGAGAAAGAGAGAGAGAGAGAGAGAGAGAGAGAGAGAGAGAGAGAGAGAGTATGAGGTGTGTGTGATAAACAACACTGCCCAAAAATGACGCATTTTGTGACTTTACCATCACCGACCTCACATCTTCAACCCCATGACCCTTGGACGCACGTACACACCCCACCACATTTACTGACTAACACACACATTGGGAGCTAAGAGAAATGTGACTCACACAAGCATAAATAAATATCCTGTGTGAATCATAAACATTTGCACGCTCTATGCATGTGTGTGTGTGTGTGTGTGTGTGTGTGTGTGATTACATGGGGCAGTTTGTGTAAGAAATTAAACACAGCACAAAGTGGGGTGGGCTGGCCCTTTCTTTAGATGTGAGAAAAATCTGGCACAACAGGAAACAGACTGTGGAACAATGTGTTGGGGGGGGGGGGTGCGAGAAGGAGAAGGGGAGCTTAAAAAAAAGGTCACAATCCTGAGTCAATGGAAAGGAACACTGAATCGCATTAGCCCCAGTGAATCATTCGAAATGTTTGCACCATACTGGCAACACGTGTCAGCATCTCCCTCTCACCTCCAGGTGGTCCTGCTTCTCCTGCAGAGACTCGAGGCCGCATCGGTCGGGCTCACACTGGATGGCCATGTCTGTCTCTCTCTCTAGGACGTCCAGGCCGAGCTCCTTGCTGCAGGATAGGCACTCCTCCACGCGCACTGCAAGGCCGGCATGCTGGCGAGGCACAAAGTCATCATAAGCGCTTGTAGGGATGCCCTTAAGTCATTATACCTCACTGTGTATTATTTGTTTTCCCAATGAGAGACACATTGCAAATGAGTGTTTAAAACAGTGTCATGATGTCGCCTCTGGGCATGTGTGCATGCTCTGTTTTGACATGTGTGCTGCTTTTTTTCATATATAAATTGAATTAACATAAACGCGCTCATGTGGAGGGGAGTGGTGGCTCGATTGGGGCCCATTAAAATACATTGCCATAGACAAAAGGAAACCAGATGCGGCTCAATTGGTTTGTGCAGCTGCTTGTAACAAAAGTGGAGGCATGTAAAGACCATTCAGCATCGTCTAAGATCATTATAACTTAACAAACTCTGCACCATACATGGAAACTAGAACTAGAGCTTCCCTATGTTCATGTTGTCGAAACCAATTTCCCATCTCCTCACCTTGCTCAGCAGCTCCCGGATGGCCTGGTCATGGCTCTGCGATCGGCCCCTCTCCCTGACAGTGTCATTCAGCATCTCTACAGCCTCTCGTAGTTCCTCCACGGGGTTCCCCATGCTCTCCATCAGGGGCTCAGCCCCACCACTGCTTTGGAGTTCCAGCAATGTAGGAACTGCGGAGATCTCACTTTGGAGAGGCTGTTAGGTATAGTAAAAACACGTCTGTTAATACAAATGATAAAAAGAAGGCATTTTTTTGCCAAACAAATAGTTTTTGGTTTTATCTGCTCAAGTGTCTGTTCGTATCTGTCTCCAAAGCTGTTTTCAGACATGAACTTAAGAAAATGAAGTGAAAGAAAGAAACAACAATGTCACCACCTCAATGCTATCTGTATTATGAGAAACAGCTATGCAGATAAATAAGACATTTCTTTAACCTCTGGTGAGATGTGTCTCACCTGTCCCAGGCTGTACTGGAGACCATCCTGGCTCTCCTCCAGCTCCACGCGCTCCAGGAACTCAGTCAGCATTCGCGTGTCCTGCAGCTCGGAGCTCTGCTGGGTCAGGGCACTCTGGACACAGTGGTACCTGGGAAATACATGAATGTTTTCATGACCAGCTACACCTTAACTGTGATCCACATCCGCATATATACAACCCCACATCCTTCAGCAGAACCACATTACAGAGACCGACTGGTGTAAGTCACCATGCCAGAGCACAGTTTATGTAATCATATATCATGTGTCACGTAAACATATCCTGCAGTTCAGGGCGTGAAGTTACTCTGTCCGTGCAGAGTTTACACTTGAGATGGTAAAGGGAGCAATTTGAAAGGGTGTTTTTTTCATAATAAATGAGCCCTAAGTTGCTTGTATGTAGCATGAAATAATGACATCATCCCCAACTGTCTTACAGCTGCTTAGTGAGAGACTGTACCTGCATCACTGGCCCCTCAGGCTGCACAAGTGTCCATCCCTGCCCCATGTAACGCCCCCATCCTGGAAACACTCTCACTGAGCCCGTTCCATCTCTTCATTTTCTTTGGTCAGCTTTGTGTTTCTTTACACAGTCTGAACTTTTGTTTATGGACACATGTCCAGTCGAAACAAGTACAACATCATAAGGTTTAACTGAGAGTCCATGGCAACAACTTTGTCTTGGGCCTACCAAAGGAAGGCGTCATTTTGCAAACATCGAATGGGTGACTCTGACACACACTGACAAGCCGTGGGTGAAGTGCATGTCAGGACGGCGGTGCAGACCTCACTAAGTGCCGCATGAATCACAAACGAATAAACCTTGAGCCTTGCAGGGAATGAGTGCATGGAGAATATTTTTTGCCAGGTTTGAGGGGAAAAAAAGCAGCTCATGAGATATATGGATATATTGCTTTGTGGTTTATGGGGTGAAATTGTTTGTCTTAAATAAAAACAGGGGGTTTTATGAATAAACTCTTCCATGTCGGGCTGCAGACGAGCCAAGCCTAAACCTGTGACCTCTTGGAAACACTGACAACATTCTTACTTTATTTCCTGACCACAGTGATGAGCAAAACGACTAAAGTCTGGAGACTCATCCACAACATGAGCCCTTCCACGATGAGAGACATCAGGGGGCTACCCCTGACTTTCCCCCTTTCCTTCTCTTAAAAAAGAACTCACTTTCTTTCCACCTCCGCCATGCGTGCTGGCAGCCTCTGTGTGAGTGGGTGACTGTGGCCGTGGAGGCCGTCCACCTCTTGCCTCAGAGCACCGAGCTCCAGGCTGCGTGCTGCCACCTCTTTCTCCAGCAGACAGCTCTCCCTCTCAGCCATGCTCATCGTTTCGGGGTCACCGGCGAGCGCCGATTCCTTCATGGAAAGCTCCACGGACTCTAGCCAGGCCTCAAGGCTGCCCAGGGCCTGCAGCACTTTTACAACCTATACAGTCAGGAAGCAGAGAGGCTAGTGATGTATACGTTTTGCTGCTGCGATTTACAGGCTTCAACAAACACAACCGACACACTGTATGAAGGAGACAATAATAGGTACAACAACTGGAAGTAGACATTGGTCTGACCTTCATCTTTTGTACTGAAAGATTCACGCTTTCTTGACTGAAGATGGGCTCAGACTACAGGACTCTCGGTCCGATTTAACCCCGTTTTGACCCTTTGCTACACTGGCAGCTGCTCACAATTACAGACTTGTGGAGCATCGGGGTCTACAGGTGAACTCCTGTAGTCTGAACCCAGCTTTAAGTCATCAAATCTGGGCGGATTTACAGCCTCTTTCCAACTCCTAAATGAATTACATAGACGCACAATTTATATTCCTTGGATTCGCCTTCATAAATTGCTGGGGATATACAGAGCCTTACAGTCTCCCGGTGGTAATTAAGGTGGTAAAGATGAAAGTAAATCTTCTAACCATGAGTGTACGTATGCATGTACAACCTAGGCTCTGGTCCAGCACAAAGCGTCTAACAATGAGCGCTCCTGATCCAGAATCATCCATCACAATCATTAAATTCTCCAACGGTGACTAATCTCCTCAGTATGACGTACAGATGAGTGCCTCTTTTGAACCATTGTATGAATCTCACCCGAAAGCCAAGCTCCTCTGAGGCCTGCAGAAACACAGCGTTCCTCTGGTGCCTCCTCCGCAGTTCTTCCCACAGGACTTCCAGCTGGCTGAGGAACTCCTCGATCTTGGCGCTGCCGGGGTGCTGTGCACGGACAAGCCCTCGGCCCTCCTGGGGAACAGGCGTGAAACTGGTGAGAGCGTGTGATGACTTAGGACTGGGCTCTATGCAGCAAAAGGTGGACCTAATCTGAAGCTTTGTGTAACCGAACCTGTCTCAGATGAAATATCAACTCGTTATATGATTAAAACACAAACCAGACCTGGTGCCCAGTTTGCAAAATAGGGGGAATATTTTCGTTCAAGGCATTCATCCAGCGCTCATGTTTTCAGAGGAGCTGAATGTAATGGTCCGTCTCCGTTTACCCTTTTGACCACCTCTATCCTGGCTCTGTTGGTGAGGATGTCTCGTTCCAGAGTGTGCTGACACCTCCTGGCCGCTTCCAGCCCCTCGAAGCTGGCTACTGAACACACCTGTGTGGCCACGGACACGTTGTCTTTCAGCCAGGACAGAGTCTGACACGGAGATTAGAGACAAAACAGGGAAAGGAAAATTGTTAGAGAAAGAACAGCTCAAATGAATCTGCATCTGAGTGCAGCTATAAGAGCCACAGCGACAGGCACACAGGCGGTGGTGCGCATCCTGATCATAAAACACACTCACAAGTCACACTTGAATATAAGACAACTAAGTCTAATTTAAGAGTGTGACATAATGTCTGTGGCCGGTCAAAAGAAGAAGGTGTAATTACTGATGAGCACAACTGCATTGCTGGGTGCCTCAGAATTCAATAAGAAAAAATATATTTTTGTAAGGCACGATGAACCATTCCTGTGTCCGCAAAAGTTCTGTAGAGTATACAGACAGTCTTGAAAGGTGATTACTGGTGTAAACAGAAATGCAAGTGTGCCTGGCATGAGTCGAGTCACCTTGTCAGCAGATACGGTGAACTTCTGAAGCTGCATGTGAAGCTGTGGGTGGCCTTGAGGGGCAGTGGCAAGCTCGGGCTCTGCTCTGGGCCTCCTGCTGCAACGAAAACACAGACATGTGACTCCAATTATGACTTACATAAAGGACTCTCTCTCATTATGTAAGTCACAGAGACAGAGGAAGAAGCCAGGCTGAAATGTCACCTCTCTGCCTTCAATCGATGTCTGACGATGACATCATTCGCACATGCAGGCCCGTCTCCCGCGGGAAAAGAGGTGTGGCTCACTGATTGCTGTTCCTGGCTTTGGCTGCTCGGCGTTCTCCCACCGCTCTCACATTCATCGGGGCTCTGTGGACAAAAAGAGTAAGTATAAGTCTCTGTAGGAAAACTCTAAAAGATCAGCAACGTTTCATCCGAGCAATGTTTTCTTTTGTCGTGTCAACCATTCACAGAATAAATGTTGACCGGATTCATAAACATCTCAGACGGAGGATTTCTTTTATAGACAATGGCGTTGCTGTAGCTCGCTGCAGATGTGAAAGTTACAATATGGCTAGAGGCTGGACAATGTGGACAGCTGCCCACCGTAGAGTAACGTCTCTCCTGTAAATGACCCAACCCAAACTATATTTTCTTACAAAGGTTTGCTATTCTCAGTGAAATAACCCAGGGTAGGCTCACGATGAGAGCTGTTTTTCTCGGCTTGACGGCATCAAAGTTTGTAATAAAATACTACAGATGGCAGCAAAAGTTTAAATAAATCATAATTGCTTTATGAAAGAACACATTAAGCCTAACAAGGTTGGCAGCATGTGCTACACCACTCTGATGACTAAAAAGCACCAAAAAGCCATTGCAGTTGGAAATATAACCCTTTTAAACTCCCCTATCCCCAACTCTCATTAAATGGCAGCAGTGTTTTTTCAGCCCTGAGATACTGAGTCCCATGGCCGTCCACTCCGCCTCTGTCGAGAACTGTGCAGTGGAGTCTTTAGAAAGGTCAATGCCAGAGCTACAGACATAGTCTACGGGCAGGAATATATTGAATACATCGACGGCTACTAAGCCTCTTTTACAAGCATCCAAGTGTTTTAAAGGGTGGACAAAGGACTCTGCAGCAGGGTTCCCAGAGAGAGCTCCATGTACCTGGACTATTACAGAGTGGGATATCCTGATAACTGGTCCTGTATATTAACTGCAGTCCACTGCAAAATGATGCATCAGAATCAAAAAGAACCAATGAAAGAAAGTAAGAGCCATGACAAAATTCAAATGTTTTCTTTTCTTTTTTTGGGGGGGGGGGGGGGGGGGGGGGGGGGGGGTTGTGTTCTTGAGTTTCCTTCTTTCCAGTGGTTTTGCGTGTACTACAAAAAGGCTTTATTTGCTTTTCTAACCAAATCTGGATTGGCATAAATATGACAGAAATAAATAAACTGTGAATTTAGTAAAGCATTTTCTTATGCTGACATTTCTCTCCCTGCCTGCATGAATAATTCGGACCACGCTGTGTTAATTGTTCAGTTATGCCAGTAAAAACAGTGCTAGCGCAGGCAAAGTTTTCTGCAACAATCAGCAAGACAAATATGCATCTGTCAATGCTTTAAAAATTAAAAAAATTGGAAATATTGAATTTATCCAACAGCCAAAACGCACAAAAGATTAATTATCAACGATGATAATATAATAATAAGGAGTAGATTTAAGTTCACCATATTATTATCTGACTAGAAGAAGTGAGTCAGTATAGAAAAGTGTCACCTCCAGGGGAGATGGAATAAATTCAAAGGGTCTTACATCATTTACTAACACGCCAGTCGTTTTATGGGCAAGGCCAGATTGTTACATATATTTGTTAAAGCTGCAAAACTAATATTCTGGTGTGACTGATGACAGGGTTGATAAGCATCGCGGACATCTCCTCCTCAGATATTTGCTCCTGTCCTTCATCCTTCACTCTGGCTTCCATTCTAAACAACTCCTGCGGTGCACTCGACACCCCACTCTGCCTCATGAGAAAGAATGATGTCAGCCGCAGAGAGAAAACAGCCTTTATTGATTTCCTTTGTCACATTTGATGGCATGCAGTGTTTTGGCCTCATCCGATGATCTCCTATTTCAACATGCGTCTCCCTATCTGGGTTCCGTTGATCCTTATCTGTTTTCTACTGAGCTCCTCTTCCCCTGTGTGTCTCTCTGCAATGTGCTATGAAGTGATGTCAGCCAAGAAGTATCACTTAGCACCAAGCCCATCTGGTCTGCAGCCCTGGCATCTGGTCACAATTAGCCTGAGAAACAGACGATAGCCATGTTTACCTCCAGAAACAAGAAGCCATACCACTGCTAGCGCAGGCGTGGACGTTTGGATCGTAATGCATGTACCCACTCGGACATACGGACATCAAAACCTTTAATCCGCTGAGCCAAATTTTAACAGAAGTGGAGAGACTATAAATAAAACTGCTATCTTCCAGCGAGTACGCAAAAAGTCTCAGCGCCACCACCAGCCCACAGACCTGAGCAGCTGCATCTCGTATTGTTCAAAACACTGGAATCAATTCAGCTCACTCGGGAGCCGAAGTTAAAGCTCTGCGAAAGTATGTGACAAATTACTTTTACTGTTCAACTGGTGGCTGTGCCTGGCTCTACGTTTGCCCTTGTGGCTCCTGGGTTTTGTTTGGAGTGTCTCATAAATCCTTCCATGAAGAGTGACGAGGCCTCCGTAGACATCGCACCCAGGTAACTCCCAGTAGAGTGCAATAAAGAATACTAACTGCTGTAAAATAGAGCTCAGGGTTGCCATGCCAACAAGCCCAGCGCCCCCCCCCTCAGAAACAACTGAGCCAGGCCTGCTGCGGTCTGATGGGCTCGTGTCACAGGTGGCGAGAGGCCACAGGTCCAGTAAGAATCTAAAAAACACGAGCTGGGAAACAAACTGAACCAGAAGAACAGGGAGAATGGAAAGAGTGAAGTTTACTCTCCTCGAGCATCTGGGCATTTTTCTCACCGAGGCCAGAGGCTCAGCAGGGACTTCACAAGAACTCGGGGTCAACAAGAGGAGAGGAGCATTGCATCATGGGATACCTCTGGTCGTAACACCAATAGCCACTGTGCATTCACATATGAATTGTGAAGGGATTTGATGTGCAGACTTAAAAGGACTGAATATATATATAATTGATGGTTTTTAACTTAGGGTACCCTACCCCTCTTTTCAAAGGCACAAATAGTATTTCCTTGTAGGTTTATGGGCATTAGGATTACTGCAGCACCCGCATGTTTAATAAAACACTGGTGGGCCTCTTTGACGGGACACCGCTGACCCCGGATTAACCAACAGACCGTCTTTGAATAAAGCATTAATCCAATGACTGTGTACTTTGGTTGGAGTGGCCAAGATATTACTACCATACCATAAAGTGAAATTTTGGGTCGGCAGGAAAAGCTTATTTGCTCTGGCCCACCGTTCAACCCTGCCGTACAGTCACGGTTTGACATTTTTCATGGAAACATATGGAATGCTGGTGCCAGGGTAAATAACACTTCTAAAAGCTCTTCCTGCGACTCCTACAAGTTGACGATATTCCTAACATTTGCAGGGTGAGGTTCTTGTTGGGAGATAAAGAAGCTTGGCAGGAAACCAGAGATGCTACACATCTTCGCTGGTTCCTCATCTTATCAAGGACTTCCTCATAACTAGGACACCAGGATGTTATTAAGTGCAACGAACCAGCACGTGGGATGGAAAACCAGCAGCATGCTGGGTGCCAATAAGAAACCGCTGCACCACAGCACATCCAGCAGACTCCAGAAATACTGTTATTTAGGAAAAACCTGCTTAAATTGTAAATCAGGGATTTTCCAATTCAAAGGACAAAGTGCGTCACTTTGTGCAGCCACAGATGTCGTAGTACTGGAAGAGGCTGACCTCATCTTTCGCCAGCACCGATGGCGTTGTTCTCTCGCAGTCAAGAGCCACAGTGCGGTTTCTCCAGTAATAGAACGAAATAAGGCAGCCACTCACCACACAGCCTTTCAGGCGATTCTGTTCCTCCTTCACCTCCTTTCCCATGATCCTTTGTGTCTCTGTTCCCACATTGCCCTGGGGTTCACGCACCAGTGTCAGGGGGTCAGCATCTTCCCTGGTGAAAGCAGAGCCAGTGGGAGAGAGTGTGGTCCTGTCACTCCTGCAGGTCGAGCAGATCAGGAGTTTACTGTGGTGCTGACAGCGGGGCTACGGAGGCCCAATTAAGGCTCTGAGGTTTTCTACCAGTGTTTGTGTTATTCGGTTGAAATAGCTGATAAGACAGATGAGATGACGTAATATTTGGATCTAAAGATAGCACACTGACATGAGAAGCTCTCAGCCTGAGAAATATTTGGAAAGTTGTTGGCTGTCAGCGCTGTGGGCTCAACTCGAGTGTTACAATGAACATGGAAAAGATTTTCTGCCTTTTTTGCCCAGGTAGAGGTTGGATCCTAAGAATCCTAAAAAGTTATAACAATCTATAAGTAAGTCATTCAACCCTAAATTTCATGATCTCCTGATTTTCAATTTTGTAATAACTGAGTATCCAAAATACAGTCGGGGATACTGCCTTTAAATTTTTCTTCTGTTTTTTTCCAGGAGATGTTCCTCTGTATGGACATGCCACATGTTTTACTGCTGTGGGTGTGTCACCGGTGTCAGTGATTCAGTAAGGACCCCAGTGCACGATCAATGTCATTTCTTGCAGTTTAGTTCCTGCAGCTGGTTAAGTATATCTTGCTTCTGATAGCATAATGAGGCAAAAGTCTGAATTCTTACTGTAGGCAATTAAAGTAACAATAAATCTGTTTTACAAATGCTGTAAAGATGCCATTCTTGTAAACATCTTAGATTTTGCAGATTCTTCAAGGCGATGGCAGGATTTCAGTAGTGAGAGCAAACCATGTTGCCAACTTAACTCCGCAAGCCAAGACACTATTCATCGTGTACAATAATCAAACATGTAGTCAATTCCCAAAGCAGAGCAGAAAACTGAACAGTGAGTGATGATCCGTGTGGCCGGCGGTCTCCAGACACCCAGACAGAGCACTTTGCTTATAATCATTCAGTGATTCAAACCCAAATGAAACACGCCTAATCAAGAGGGAGACAGAAAGCTCATTTTCTTTTTGGAAAAACTTCTCCGGGGTTTCGCCAGTGTAGACTTTTAATGTTGGGTACCAGAAGAGTAATAACAGCAAAATACGGTTCCAGCTCAGTGGAAACCTCCGGAGGACCAATTACCGCGTGAAATGGCGCATGTATTCAGGGGGCCACCAACGTTGCGGTGTCCTTGGCCTGCCGTCTTACCTGAAAACTTTATGAAGAATTGCCCAGCAGTCCTTCACCTCACTCTGCTTCTGCGTCACGCCAGTGGCCAGGGCAGGATGGAGATTCGACAGCTGGGACACGCTCACGTCAAGCATCTACCACACACAGGCCTGTCGGTTAGTTAGAGAAGGCTACTGCAACACACACACACACGCGCACACACACACACTCAGGAGCCGACCAAGGGGTGCTACGTCAAGTGGAAAGATGTCTCCTACCATGATTTGACTGGCAATGTCACGGATTTCTCTGTCTCCGAAGCCGTCCCATTCTTTGGACGCACATATGCTTTTGCTCTGAAAGAAAGGATGCGCGACGTGTGAGTAAAATATTAATCTCAGCGAGTGAAAAAATAAACTATTCAGTTGACTTTACCATATTGTTTATTGCGACCAGCGTGTTATCGGCCTGCTGGTAGAAGGAGGACACCTCCAGAGCCAGCTGAAGATTTTCATGGTAGTTTTTCAGATGAGACTGGACCTTGAGCCACCTACACAGACAGTAAATGACAATACAGGTCAAACTCGGGCCTCTATTACTCAGACTGAAGATGCTTCATGCAGTGTGCCAGTTCAAGTCAAGGGACAACGTGTACATTTTATTGATGTGCTTCCTCCGGGTGGAGATGTTTTTGCCATCTGTCTTCCCTTGTTTCTCCAGTTTTAGGGCCAAGTGGTTGATCTCCTCGTGGAGGTTTCTGTACAGCAGCTCATCCTGCATGGACACGGGGGAACACAAGCCAACTATGACCTCACCTGTCTTTACCATACACCCCCCCGGGAGACAAATTACAGTCAGCCAAAGATAAATTACTCGGTAACGTCTGAAGAAAATACAATATAAACCGTTCACATGTGGGAATGTGTATAGGTTTATCTCCAGAATGTGGTTTAGCATGTGTATTGTTTCTCTGTTAATTATTAATAGTTCTTTTGCTCGTTCCTTTATAACGCTCACCTGTTTCAGATCTAATATTCTCCTTGTCAGCTGCATTTTGTCAACATTTCCCCCCAAGACATTCCCCAGAGACTGCTCCTCTTCCTGCTGGCACACATAAAAAGTCAGAGTTTATATCCCCCATTTATTATGATTCCGTTGCCATTATACACCGGGGTTATACTTGCACAAGCCCCGCTACCAAGGAGGACGCTAAACAGAAATAGCCGTCAGCATTAGGAGAGAAACTTTGAACTTGATACTAATGCACAGAGGAAAGAATGAGAGGAACTAAACAGCGAATAGCAACATCCTCCATTACATTCCCACAGGTCCATTATCAATCACCAGTTCCCCCGTGCCAGACAGGGATTTGAACAGATAAACACAGGCCTAAAATGCACTAGATGATTGCTTTTTGATAATAACAGGCAGATGTTTTACACTTGTGAATATACACACAAAAAAGAGACGTCTTCAGGATACTTAGATAATTTCCTGTATTAGCAAGTGCTGTTTTGTTGTGCCAGTTATCTTGGCAACTGTTGATTAGAGCTGCCGATCCACTCAGGAGTGAAATGTCCGTTAGTAATAAATAAAGGAGCCTTAAAATAACTGAATGATCTAAAGCATAGTTTCACATTTGTGTTAAATTTGATAATGAAAACATCAGCAATAAAATAAAATAAGAAATTGCACAAATTGAGCAAAATAGCCGATATTGTTTTTTAAAAAGCCAAAGTTTTAACTCAATAGTTCAACAGAACATGGCTTACACTTAGTTGAACCACAGATAAAGAGAGGAATGTTTTTTTTTTATACCTTCTCTTTAATCCACGCCTCCAGCTCGTCCACTTTTTTGTTGAACTCCTGCAGGTTCTTGGCTCCCCCGAGGGCCCTCGTCTGATTTGCAGCCGTGTGTTTGAGGGTCTGCCACTGGTCCCTGAGCAGGCCGAGCTGCTTCTTCACCGCGTCGGATGTAGGGTTCAGCTTGCAGATCAACTGCTCACCCATCTTTCGGAACATGTCACAGTTCATATTCGGTGCAGCACAGACTGACATACAACAGCGACTCGGACACTTTGTCAGAGCCATTGCTTCATAACTGTTGGGAAACGGCCATCACGCCTACGACAAACCCCTAGAAAAAAATCTGCTTCTTCTGTATCTGCTTCCTGGCCTGTCTGGGTGTCAGGCGAGGTTAATTATCAGCATTGTACCGTTTCCAAACATTCTCTCCGGAGGGAGAAAGTATGAAACTGGCTCGACAGAGCCTTCTGGAAAACTGAGGCTCCGCTTTTTTCTCCGGTCGACTGGAAATGCCTCCGAGAGCATTATGTTGTGTGTCAAGTGAGCTGACAGACTCTTTTAGCAACAAGGACAGTGATTAATGGTCCCATTCAGATCCTAAATAATTATTTACTTTTGGATGTGGGTTCCCTGTTCTAGTAACACAGGCTAACAATATTTCAGTTAGTGCCCGGCCTTGTGTCGAATCTTTTTTTTGTTGTTTTACCTGGTTGAGTTGAATTAGTGTGTTCTCAAAGTCTTTGAGGTCCCTCTGAAGCGTCTGCGAGGCTTCCTCCCAGTCCTGCAGGGGGCAGCGCTGAATATTACAGCCATCCTTCAGATCCTGCAGTTTGCCCTTGATCCATGCCTCTGCCTGCATCAGAAATAAACACAGACAAACAAAATATGATATCATACGCTTTACGCTGTGCACAACATAGTCGCCCACGCAGGTCCGCTTGTAGACATGATTTTGCTCGTCAATGATATTTCTGTTGAAATAAAATAACAAATATAAAATAACTTGGCGGTAGCATTGAGTCTCTACGTATGAATGTCATATCCACAATGTTACTTGACTAAGAATGTGCAGCAATATCAAGTGCATAGTGATTATAACTGATTTTAAGTGCATTTTGTGGATTTTTTTCCTGCACCAAAATGTGAAAAAATGCCCAACACAAATTGCATTGATCAATATTACACAATGCTCATTCAGTGTTTTGCAATTAAATATACATCTAAAGCTTCCGCATGCAAGACTCAGCAGTGCACTCAACAACGTGGTGAACACAGTCCTTATTTCTGAGCAAACGGGCCACATTTTCTTCCCCGACGGAGAGTAATATGCGGCCTCAGACACATTAAGAACAGCCCTTTGTTCTCCAATGTTACATTATGCAGAGCCGAAGTTTATCTTGGCAAGAGCCCGGACTCCATTGCATAAGGCTTTGTCATGCAGAGCTAAATTCTCTGGCAGCATTTGTATGGAGTGAGAGCTGCGAAGCAAGTGGCCAAGTTCAGAAATGGTTGGAAAGCACACGCTTGTTTTCAGCAGAGAACCGAAGTGTGAGAGGCCACGACCCACCCGAGTCACAATAATCTACCGGATTAACAAACTCGGGTTCTTCCGTGAATCCCAGTGAGTCATACAGTGGATATAATCAGTGGAACTTACATTTTTTAGAGTCGTTTTAATGAACTCTACCGGTGACTCACGACAACGAAGCGTGGAAACAACTCATTATTACATTGGTCTAAAGAATTACTTCACAAGGAATTTTGTGTTGACGGATATTTTATAACAGCCTGTAAAGCAACCCATCTTTTGAATCAGTAAAACACCAAGACCGCACACGACACGGCCTCGAAACCACTCTTTGTTCAAGATTATAATCTGATGTCGATCCTCCTCAGAGAGATAGGTCGTTAACTTTACAAGGCCCCCGGGGCAGCGGAGGTATTTCTGGATTGAACAGAAGGAAAAGAACTTGACAAAACAGGCCTGCCCCTATCTCCTCACACTGGGTCCCAAGGCATCATAATGACCTCATACAGGAAGTCTATGATTCCCTTGTTTCTTCCTGTCCACTCTCCACAACAATGGTCTGTTTATTGAAATGATTAGTAGGGCCTTACTGTAGTCTAGCCACGAAGAGTAGACAGATTTGACAGTGCATGGAGTTCAGACTGTTGTTAGTTACGGTTTTATTTTTGTGAAAAATCTATGGCCGCACGGCAATCCACACTCACCAGACTCCATGTTTGATGAGGGTAAGAGGAATCTCCTCTCTTCCTGTTTTTCATTTTCACCAGCTTTAAAAAAGCACCACATTTGAGCATTTTAACTGAAAAAAGAGGACAAAATGAGAGTGTGCGCATCTTTACCCTTTCCAAAAAATGTTTACCAACAAGCCAAATTTTTAATCGCTCTAGTATTGCAACTTCTCTCTGAAAGGAATGTGGGAGTGGACGTGCCTCTTCTTTCTCTGTCAGGGGGACGACATGGTGAAAGGCGAGATGTTTTGCAGAGCAGCCTCGGACAGATGGCCCTCACTGCTTCTCCATGTGGTGACCCGTTATGCCGTACTAGCTTGAAAAATTAGGGCCCTTTAAAAGTCTATACCCGGGGGAAAGCCCACTTCCACTTCCACAGCAATTTAATACTGCAATAACCTTTGCAAATAACTTTGCTGTATCTTTTTTTGTTTTCCTCGTCCAATTCAAGGGGTCCAAGGGCCGAGGGTGTTGTAATTCTGTATAGATTGTCAAGCCCCTTGAGGCAGCTCTCGTGATTTTCAGCGAGAATCCTCAACGCTCTTTATCGAAACATTCTCGTAGCAAAGTTAAAATGCAAAGGGCAGTTTCCTCTGAAAGCAGCAGAAACCCAAGCTCCGAGGAAAGAGCAAAGGGGCTGCTAAGCTTGTTAAAATTAACAACGTGCCACGGAGCTGTTCTCAACACATGCATACATCATATGTTTCCTTCAGCTGACACATAAGAAATGAATTTCCTATTACCGGAAGGTAAAGGGATGCATCACTGCAGTCGCTCAACAGAGGTCCGATGACAACGGCTGGACAAAATGTCCCTCCGCCGAACCCTCTGAAAAATCTCCTCGCATGCTGGGGTGGACGCAGCGATGAGATAACACAGCCAGTTGTGCGGCTTGGCTGAGTCTCTCTGGGCCATAGGCGTGAAGAGATGGAGCCAAACAATGATCTCATCCCTAAATAATTGCTTCACTTGTGGCGGTTTCCCCTCCCTCGCTTCCCTCAGCCGAAACACAGCTCATACAGTTCTCCGGACAAAATAGGAACCAGTGCATATTTTGTTCTCCTCGGACAAGCCCAAGCGACAAGGCAGCCCCCACTCTGATGTTATCTCGGCAGCATGTAACTTGTGGCTTTTGAGAGGACACCCAGCTCCAGCTTTCTTTTCAATTAGTGTTTTTTGCATGGGGGGGAAATGAGGGATTAATTCTAGAAACGATCTAAAACATCTCCGTCTGCGAAATCGGCATATTCTGGAAAAGTGAAGTGGAAAAAAGCACACCCTCCCGTAAAAATGTTGTTAGTTTTCCAATTATATGAGGGAAGACAGAGAAGCAAGGTGGGGGGAAGTGCAGCAGTAGCTTTTTTCATGGGACAGGGATTCAAATGTATTCAGCATGTGACGGCGGCGTGGGTCACGTTTTACCTGCAGAACTTCCCTGTTGAAGAGCGAGTTGCGCTGAGCGAAGCAGTCACTCTGGGATGCGGCGGCTGCCGGCGCTTCGTCCTGTGTGCGTGGATGACTTTCCTTCCTCTGAGGCTCTTTCCTCTGTGATTCAGGCAGTGGGATCTGTGTGAACACACAATACGGGTGAAAGAAAATCAAGTATATGATGGCAATTCTAATATTTTTGAGTAGCTAAAGGCAGACGGTGCTTGCCACTTATACGACCTATAAGAAGGAGGTGCAGCTCTCCAGCGTGAATCACCACACAATAAGAGGGTTTTTGACAATCCATTCATGTCTGTTACAACTTCAGAGACATTACCAACATGTGTCCGACGGGCCCCAAGGTCCCTCTTAACAAAAACCCGCTGTCAGCAGGACGTGAGATGAAATGAACACAACTGGCACTTCATTAATGGACAGGCATCGCTGCCGCCCTCCAATCAGGAAACATCTGGGCACACGACGGAAGCAGGAATGGACAAACCCTTTCGGTGGCTGACATTTTCTTTTTACTGACAACCTCACCACCTTTCTTGTTGCCATTTGAATGAATAATGCACGGGTGGGGGAAAGACGCTGTCGTCGTGGATGCAGAAAAGGAGACGGTGTGAATGACTACCGTAGTTTTTCTTTTGTCCCAAAAAGGGGAAATGAGGCCATTGCTGTGTCACGGTGTTATTGTAAGCAGCCTCCGTGAGGACTAGACTTCAACGAGCTTTTTCTTTTGTTAACATCTTCCCTGACCTCATGTTTTCCAGTGAGCCCTGCCTCTGCGTTGTCTGCTGCACCACGGCACTTGGTCCGCTGACACACACACTGACGACTTCAACGAGCAACGGGCCAAATCCAACACAGACTTTAAACAATATCCTACAATATACGTCTTCGAGACTGTGTCAAGAAGAGACGACTGGCGCTATTTGTGAAGCGTTCAAAGACGCGTTGCTTCCACAACCGGTTTTCCACCTCCTGTGTAACTTTGCTCCACAAGTATAATGCAATAAACTGAGTCTGGCGACTAAACCACATGACTTCACTTCCTAGAGTCCAAGATATTCATCAGCTCCACTGCTGGCCGGTCAGAGCCCACCGCCTCACAACTAAACCACTGGCTTTTCTGCTCAGGTTTATGGTTCAGGGTGATTATGATAGTATTTTTTGGTCTTCAATAAAAGTCTCAGTTACTGAAATGAAACCAATAAGCTCGACTCCGTTGTCATTCTTTCAAATTTCGCAGTTGGAGTTGCTATACACTTTACCTGTTGGACAGATTTCTCAGGTGTGGGCTGAGATTCAGCACTGCCGTCTTTTCTGAGTATAACCTAAAACAAAAAGACAGAATAGGCAGCTGAACCTGAATGAACAGAACAAGCCGGACAGGTCCATGAAAAACTGGAGGGGAGATTAGCAGTTTGCTTTTTTGTGGAGGCTTTGCGCACATGTGCCTGAATGTCATATTGGCTAAATGTTATTTTCAATACTTGCATGGACAGGCCTACAAACAATATGTGATGAATATATCCTACTCTAATGATAGTGCCTCAAAAAAATGTGGGAAATCTGTTGGAGTTGGCTGCCTTATGTAACTGTAAGTTGCAACTACTTGCTGAGTTTATTTCATGAATGATGTCATTATTTTCCGATGTGTACCTTTCATGGTACGACATCGAAAACACACCAGTGACACTCACCATCTCCCCGGTCGTGGTGCCTGTGTGAACTCTACCTTGAACTGAGCAGTGGGCTTCTTCTCACAGCTCACTCCCACAACCCGGGGCAGGAGTGGGTCTGAGGCGCTCGTGACGTTGTTGTTGTTGTTGTTGTTGTTGTTGTTGTTGTTTTCGGACGTGCACCCTGCGCCGGAGCGCGTCGGCGCCCTCGCGGAGATGGCGATCTTCCTGATGGACCTGGAGACGGCGGAGGAGGGGGCGGCGACGTTCTGGTTCAGGTGGTCCTGCGCGGCCATGTGCCGCTCCTGGCTGCGCTCGGCGACGGGTGCCAGCCGCTCGGCGACGGGCGCCAGCCGCTCGGCGACGGGCGGCGCGACGCGCGGCTCGTGCGCGCGGACCGCGGCTCGACCCAGGTACAGCGAGTTGAGGTTGCGCTGCAGCGCGCGGTTGTCCAGACTCGGGCTCCGCAGGTAGCTCTGCGTAAAATCCTCGCACTTTGGCACGGCGGGCACTGACAGCCTCGTCCCGATGGTGAAGGGCTGCACCTTCCTCACAATGCCTTCGGACATGATCGGTGTGAGAAAGCAAGAAAAGAATTGAAGTCCCGGTGAGTTTGGGTTTTTTTTGGAAGAGGAAAAAGTCTGTCACATCCCTTTAGTGGCCCGCGCTCTCCTCCTCACTCAACGGTTGTCCAGTCTGTGTTCAGCAGGCAAGTGGAGGGCTGAACAGAGAGGGGGGGGGGCAGAGCTCAGTTCTCCACCTTCTTGTGCATGTTGAGAATGCAGAGCACACAGCCCAGGACGGCTTCCTTGGACTCCTGGGATCGAACGCGGTCCCAGACGTGGCGCAGCGCCGTGCCAAGGTGGGCAGCGCCCGTAGAGAGGCTTCTCCTGAGGAACCGTGCCACTGAGCCTGCCAGTCTGCTACTGAGGAGCCTGATAACCAGGGACCGCAGCAAGATGAGAACTGCTGGCATGCTGCCTGACTGTGCTGTGCTGGAGAGAGAGAAAGACACACACACACACACACACACACACACACACACAGCAGAAAGCTCAAAGAAGGAGGAGGGAATGAAGTCACCACCTCTCCACTCTCTCTCTCTCTCCCTTTCTCTCTGTCAGGAGCCACAGAGCAGAGAGGGCGGCTGTAAAGTCTGGCTGTCAAAACTTCCCCTTTTTGAACGCGAACAAGAAAACCTGCTCAGATAAGGAGCGAGGAGTAATGGAGTCAGAGTGAGAGACCTCTCCGATCACAGCTTATCCTCTATGAGGTAATATCCTCGGCTGAAACACACTGGCGCGGCCTCCGCCTCACCGCCCGGCTCGTGGAAGTGCAGGAGAGCAGATTCGGCCCTGAGGAGGTTGTGCTCTGCTCCAGTGCAAAAGTGGCGAGGCGAAAAAACGATGTAGAGTAGTCTTCTGAAATGTGAGGAGGGACTGAGCTTCAGAGGCTCGCCTCGAACGCCGTCAGTCCAAGAGTGAGAGTGGTCCCCTCGGCTCTGAGCCTCCTATCTCGGCGAGGAGCAGTTGTCACACAGGTTACAGCTGAGCGGAGCGGGACATCCCTGTTGCTCGGCCCCTTAAACCTCAGAGAGCTGCTGTCATGACAAGTGTGCGGGGGGGGGGGGGGGGGGGGCAAGTAACAGTCAAGCAGATGATGACACCCGCCGCTCCCTGTGGTTCAACAAAGCACATGTCGGGCTGACTGATTGGAATGCCAGGGGTGGTGTGAGAGGAGTGGGGATTACAAGGCATGGGGGGTTTTGGGGGGGGGGGGGGGGGCAGACAGCAGAGAAAATAAGTACAGGGAGCTGAGGGGAGAATCTGCTTCCACCGGCGAAAGTGCAACTCTCGCTCTTCCCTTTTGTCGCCCTCTGACGTGACCCCTGCACCTGGTCAAACGGCTCAGCCGCCCAGTGACGATAAGGAACGGTTGAACGAAGGCTATGGCACGGCTCATTTCTTACTACACGGTGCTTCTTTTGAGATTGGCGTTTTGAAGAAGGATCAACCCACGCAGTAGAATTACATCACATTTAGAAATAGAAACATTGAACCGAGGCCCTTAAATGCGTGTGCTCTGACGTCTCCGTCGCGGCTGCTTTGCTTGGGCCAACACTGGGACAACTCAGCAGGACTCCACACGGCAGAGGTGTAGCTCCGGAGTCGACATGGTTAATGATGCTTTTAAAAGAGCTCTGGTTTCATGATGAAGTCATCTAAGGAAGAGTTTTAATGTGTTGCAGCTTGAAATCAGAGATAAATTCTGCCCAGGCTGGGTGGTGTTCACGGAGGGCCAGATGGGTGGAGCTCAAGCGTTCTGGCTAACTTTGAAATGCCATTTCCTCGTATTGCTGGTTGAGTGGCTCTAAAAGTGTGTGATTCATGTCTGCAGTGAGCACACTGTGTGACTACGACACCACAGGGTCCGCTTCAATGATGGTTGTGTTCATTCGGAACATTTGGAAAAATGTGGGTGATTATTTTTAATTTCGAATCTTTTGTTTTGCTGGGAGAGAAATATATGGGAACATCTTTTTTGTGCGTGCAAGTCACGCTGTCACAGCATCCTATGATATGGCTTGAAGCAAGTATTCAAAAAATCCATGGCAGATTTGTCTCATTAAATAAATGCTTCCAACTCCTGACTGTGCGACGTTTAAACCCCAACGTTATACAAAAAGATAAATTGGCAACACGTCTACACTTTTAGGAACCATGAGGAATTGTGACTATTGATAAATCTACCATTAAAAATAACACTGTCGAGAAGACATTTTATTATACTTTTTTTTGGTGTAAAATATTTGTTAGCTTCAAATTCATGCAAAGAATTTTTCTTAGTGACCAAAAAAGACATGTTGCATTTCGTAAAGGATCATGTGAGACTTCCTCCGAATTGACTTGTACACTCCTCCATCTCCTAAAAGTGAAACTCCTGCTGCAAAACTTTTCCAGCAGGCCGATATGTTTGTGTATGGCCTCTTTTAGCGTGTAAACATTTGTAAGGGATGGAGCCGTTTGCTCACAGAGTCACTGTCAGGTTAGATCTGA
This sequence comes from Scophthalmus maximus, assembly GCF_022379125.1. Lineage (NCBI taxonomy): Eukaryota > Metazoa > Chordata > Actinopteri > Pleuronectiformes > Scophthalmidae > Scophthalmus > Scophthalmus maximus. Next base: position 10,324,973 of record NC_061524.1, on the reverse strand, counting down.
ACCAGGTGTCCCACCTCTGCCCACCGAGTCCGATTAGACTACTGTAACACCTTCCTCATGTTGTTTACCCTGGACGTCCTCCCTCTCTCCTCGCAGCTCTCGTTCACATCTTGTGCGTGACGTTCGGCCGTGCTGCCCACGTGCCTTGCAAAGGATTTGCACCGCCGCCTTGATCTGAAAGCTTTTTATTTGTGCCCTCTTCACTGTATTTGCATCTGTGAGGATGGATGTATAAGACAAAGTCCTGGCCTGACGGCGGATACCGCTGCCCCCCAAGATGATAACACAAACCTGATGCTTCCTCACCACAGTCCCTGGTTGGTGATCGCCCCTTGTTAGACATCTTCCATTTTATTGCAGTCGGTAAATACGACTCGGAGGACTTGTTCAAGGGGTGATGTCACCGAGGCTGCCCGCATGAAAGCGGAGTGAGTGTGTGGCGGAGGAGAGAATACGTATGGGAGCTAGAGGGGGTCTGTACTTTTCCACTCGGTGTATGTCATCACAAAGGCATGATCGGCCTGCAGGTCAAGTTTCAGTACAGATAAGATTAAGTTTGTGCTCTGGATCGCGATCACAAACGAAAAGGTTGGAAGTTTTAAAAAAATGGTCGATTCTGAGAGTAGCAGCAAAAGGAGAAAAAATGTGTTTCGTCAGGCGTGCTCGATCCTGAGCCTCTTTGGTCTCGACCCAACGTTGGACATCTCTCCATCGTAGCATTTCACAGACAACATCATTGCTCAGCTGAATTGAACTGAAACGTCCATTTGAAGTCGTTAAAATTGATTGTTCATTAGTTTTATTGTTATTGTTTCAAATGTATTGGCTTATTTTGGGTGCCAGGCCTGGATCACCATCAAAATGTCATCATTTCCTTTTTGTGGCCAAGTTTTTTTTTTTTTAACAAGCATGACAGACAAAGCACAAACAGACCATCTCAACACATAAAAGCGTTGGCAAAGTTTGAAAGCAACACAAGCATATTTCACTGCTTTGTACTTTGTTTAAATAGAAAGAACAAACAACAATAGAGAGGATTTTCTCTATGAAGCCTGTGAACGACAACATCAAGGCATGGTGTTAATGAAAACTGTGAAGTCATAAATTTGTACTAGTGCTTATCTGTTAATCTGTATAGCTTTCAATTCCTTTTGTTCTGAGCTCACATCTGAACCCACATCTTGACGATGACCCTGCCTCTCTCAGATGGGTCGCCTGTGGGCGTTTGTACTTCAGTCCACTCATGCTAATACTCAACATTTTAACAATGAAAGGATTTGTGCTTGAACAGAACAACATGGCCACTGCACTTCATAGACAAAGGGAAATATAAACATATTACAAAAAGCCACATTTTCAGCTTTTACTACATGATGTCCACATGTTTGTTTTTTTTCCCCTTCAGTCCCAGTTCTAAATCTGTTTGACCTGAGCACACAAAGGGCCTACAACACATTTCATGACTTCAATCAAATCCCCTTACAATGTAAAAATGTCATCCTTGAAACCCCTCAGGGAAAATACCAAATACTTAAATCATCAAATTTAATCATAACCCAACTCTGACACCCAGTTTTGACACTCACCTGAGGCTTCATGCAGAGACCCAACGACTCTGCATGCTTAGAAGCTAACGCGCACACGCACACACACACACACACACACACACACACACACACCTGTGGGAGTCTTATTTCGCACATTTCTCCTGAACATGTCCCCTCTTATCACAACCATGAAGAGCCAAAACAGGCCTGAGTGTTGGATGACATCACCGTATCACATGCAGTCAAATGCCATCTTAGTCAGTCAGTGCTCATTGTGTGGAGAGAGACAGTGCCAAGTTTTTCACACAGCAGAAGGAGGCAAGTAGAAACAATGACACGTAACCGTCAGCCATGACGCATATATCTGTTGAACTGTAGAGGTATTGTCCCCAAAAAACAAACAATGCCCCTATGTGAAATATATTTAAAGGTCTCTGCCATCGATTATGCCCTCCATGCAAACATGCAAACCATGATATTGTCTCTACTCGGCCTCCAACTTTGACAGCAAGGAGGTTTCGTGTGCAGAAAGTGTCAGAAGCCTGTGTTAGCCAGTATGTCAGAAGAGAAAGGCAGGAGCCGAGGTGGCTTTAAGACCAGAGGGCATTTGTTGTGACTCAGACCTCCTAAATGGATTTCTTGTCCTACCATGACAATTGGCCTCTGCGTTAGAAAAATATAACAGACCGTGAAGTTGGGAAAAACTTTCATAAAATATCAAAAGAGGCTTTGACTGGCTCTTTAAAATAGCTGATGATTCAAAGTCAACATTCAGGTTTGTCCACAGAGTTAATGAACTGCTCGCCGAGGAAATTTGTCGATGATCGAATATCCACTTCACAGTTAATTTGTGTTTCTACTTCTGGACCAGAGGCCAGGTGATGACAAATTGGCGTCATTTGTTCTCAACAACTATAAGGCTCTTTGTGAATGAACTGATTTTGCTTGGCTATGTTATAAAAGGTTTTGGATTTTTGAAAATTCTCTCTCTTCTCAATCTGTTACCGTATTTAAATCTGAATTTAAACTAACTCTGATATCACAATGCTCCTTTAAAAGAGGTTCAACTTCTCCATGCTGCTCTCATTTGAGAGGCACACACACCGTGTCAAACACAATTGTGCAATTCAGCTTAAGTGCCACCCTCAGGTGGCACTTAAGCTGAATGGCTGGATGAGGTCACTCCATCATGTGACATCATAGTTTCACATGGCAACGAGCTCCGGCAGCAGGAAACAATTTTCCCATATCAAAGGTTGAATAACAGAAAAGGGCTGTACCTTATTTCTGCCCTCTCCAAAAATATCAATCACCTTGAGAGGGAGGCTTAACATTTGACCTTTGATGTCATTCCAGCGGCAGCTAGGGTGCCTTCGAGCCTTTATGTGGATGCTCTGTTGACCTGGCGGTGTGATTTATTAATCACATACAGGAACTTTAATCATATGCCGCAGCCTGCCCGCAGTGTGTTGCGCGCCTATGTGTGTTTGACGTTGGCCCTGAATTGGCCAGTGTTGCCAAGTCGAGAGGCTCGTTAAACATTTTGAATGGGGAAACGAAAAAACAAGAAAGAAGGTGAGCCTACATATTTACATTTAAACACTCACACATCCAGACATTTGATGGATCTGCTCTGTAATCACGATGTGCGTCCGAACTTCGCAAGAGAAACTGCAGACGAAGAAGGGAACCGTTTCATCCGAGCGCCTCTGGCAAATGGAAAATTGTCGGCAAGCCAAAGTACAACTTGAGTCATTTTTGAACGCCACTATTGCGTTGCAGATTAGTTAAATGTTTTGGTTGAGGTAATTCTTTCTCTGTCATTTTATAATCGGAGGTAAATAGGAAAATACCAATAAATGCACAGAAGACCTGTAAAAGCTTTCACAGATGTTCTTCTGAAAGCCACGGGGTCAACACTCACTTAAGCTCACGGTGAAGACATCATCACACCTCACCTCAGAGGGTCTGGATTTGATACAGGACGGACAAGTGTGATATTCTTTTCTTTTTGTTCCTGCTTTGACATACAACGTGGTCTGGATGGCTTTACATAACAAGCTGGACCTACCTGAAGGTTGTGCGCTATTGTTCGCCTCCCTCATGTCACCTCCTGTTAGTGGAATGAATGAGCTCACCGCTGACACCAGTCTGAGCTATGCATGACTTGTTCATGCTAAAATTCAGCTGACACTGACACATCAGTGGTTTCCTTTTACAAATTAAAGCTCTTTGACAAAACATCCTTTGTCCCCTGTCAATTTTTCAGCACATTAACACAGCCACATGATGGGAGTTTGAGCAGACATATTTGACAAACTTTGAAATGTTCGCTCACCATTTATCAGCATGAATGTCTGTGGCACCATCGAAAGATACAATTGGGAGCTTGAATTCTTGTTTGCATTCAGAACAAGTGAACATTTTACTTTCAAATAAACTTTATAACCAAATAACTAAATAATCTAACCTGTTCACGTTGCTGCGTGTTGGTGTTAACAGGCCTGTTTACTAGTAGAATAACAGTCTGCTGTCTCTTTTGCCATATATGTTGCACACGGGTCAGGATTGTGAAAAGCATTTGAATTATATTTTAGGCCACAAGAGACTAATTGTCATTAAACTTTACTTATACAGAACTTTGTAATACACGGTTGCAAAGTGATTTACATGGTGAACACATGAGTACAACATTTCAGAACAGAGGCGAATAAGACTGGGGAATAAAATAATATTAAAAATACTTAAAAACGAATGCTGGCTGCTGAAAGGCTGACGCTAAACCGGATTGCCAGCTTGAATTTGGATGAAAACTCGCCGGAATGTCCCAATGGTGCTCAACGTTTTGATGTTTAAATGAAGTTTCTAGGATGGAAAATGGGGAAGGAGAAGAGGTCCCAAAAAAACATGTGTTTCAGCATTCACACCAACAAGACAATGCATGTGGGTAATAGAGTGGTGCATTAGAATTAATTTTCAAATAATGTTTTAAGAAGTGATTTAACGCATCTCACATTCCAGGTTAAATATTTATATTTGAGGTTGGCAAGAAAGGAACACACACGCTTCACTTGGTTCGAGCATCACATGGGGATGAGAGGAGCAGGTGGAAGTGTCCTCGGAGAGGGCGTGATAACAATTGGGTTTGGAACAGGTGCTGTGCGATCTGTGAAACAACTGTCCCAAATGTGTGTGTGTGTGTGTGTGTGTGTGTGTGCCCCTGGGGCAAAAATAGAAAGTGGGCCGCATAATTGAAGTGGCTCACATGGAGAAACTTCTTGCTGCCAGTTGTCTCCTCTGTTCAGTCAATCTGAAACACCCCATGGAATGGTAATTCATTTTACCCCAAATGTACATCATATAGCAATATGGATATTAGTATCACAATCATGCTCAACTGTGTCAATTACACAACATCACAAAAATCTAAAAGATTGAAAATGTTGCAGGGGAAACGTGTTGAAAAAACAATGTATATGGCAAACGTGAAGAAAAAGATGTTAAAGAAACATATTTTTCTTGAATTATGCTCATACAGCAATTCATTAATTAATGTATATTAAAAGCGAATTCTTTATTATACTTTTTAAATCTTTACTCTCAGGTAAGAGGTCAACTGCAGAATAGTCACAAAGGTCAAACCTGCTCTCACGAATATTAACAACGGCATACTGAGCATTTATGCATGTTTTTACAGCCAGAGTGGAAATGATAATCCTCTGTTAAATCACTCATGTGTTAGGATTTTTTAAGCTTCATCCAGTAAAAGGCCTCCCTGCGCAGCCAAATGACTTTGCTTATAAACTACAGCTTGTCGGTTAATTGGTAATTGGAAACATCGCCCGACCAATAAAAATCTCCAACAAAGTACTAATTTTGCTCCTTTTTCAGAGCGATTTCAAATGAACCATAAGCGAGAAAAGGGCCCGGGGTGCATACCAATAGTCTTCTTTAGTAACAGAGAAGAGCTCTGTTCGTTTAATGACCCCCAAATTAATGGAAAATGTATGATTTAATCTTCTGGCCGCAGAGTTAGATCATGCTCTATGACATCATTCTGGACTGCCTAATGCTGTTGACCTAATCCAGCTACGGCGGAAGTCAAATCAGTACGTTTAACATCCGTGGAGTATATCTGCACACTGCACTAAAGCACCGACTTGAGCTCGCAGATGGGTTTGTTTGAGGCAGGATCAGTAAATGAGACTTAAAAAGGTTTTTGAGGGTCACAACACCATGAATGTGGTCTACTGTAAACATTTTTTTACTTATTTTGGGCCCCTGCAATGGAAATACATAGTGGAAACTATGGAAGAACCTCAACTGGTCCATTAGTGTAAAACAGGATAACGACATTTTCAGGCAAATTCCATACTACAATCGAATATAATACAGGCAAACTCAGTGCAGCACAATTTAAACTACTAAAGTACTTGTTTTTCTAGTCAACATCAACAAATGGGTCTTTCCCCTTTTTTTTTATTGGTTTATTTTGTATGGAACTGGTTTTACAACAGCACACTCAGGACTTTTATGTGCCATGGTACAGAAAAAGGTTAACCAAACGAGCCATTTCTAAGTAGAGGCTGTATTTTCCTCTGCCACAAAGCATTGCAGAGCTCTTCCATCATTGGGCCTGCCCAAGAACACCGTACAACAGTTGGTCTCTAGCAGTTGTTGTTGACTCGCAGAGCTGTGCTGCAGTTGGACAACTCCTGTTCCTTCTGTCAAGGGATAACAACAGACAGACGACACATGCGCTGGCAATAAAGTTTGTAAAACACACTGCTAAGCAAATGTTTCAGAGGGTGGCTCAGCGGGGCAGATGGGTGATGCAATGTGTGCAAATGCTGACAGGTGGGATGGCAGGCTCGACTGTTTTTAGGCAGACAGGCTGGGTGTAGCTGCAAGAGATCACAAAGCCCTTCACTGGGCTGGGCCGGGAGCTGACACACTCACTTTTTGCAACGACTGCTCCTCGCACGTGTCACCTCGGTAAACAGAGGTCACACAAGAGAAAAACCTCTAGAATGATGGCAGTTGTAAGTGTAATTCTACGGAATAAACAAGCCTGCTCTTCTCTTCCCAGGCAGCATACTGTAATTACAGTATTATAGAATGAGACCAGTTTATAATATAGCGGGCGAAGGTGTGTGTTTGCCTTAGTATAATATCAGTGTATTATATTCCATTATGCAATAGAAGGGTTTGGATGAACTAGCTCAAAAACAAAACAATTACCCAAAATAACATCCTGCGTCCCAGACATGTGATCATTTGAATAAACAAATCCGAAGCCATTTCCAGAAATTCCTGTGTCCACTTCCAGGCAATAACATCATCTAGCAACAACTGCTGATTGATGTCACCGGAGCATGAGAGACGACTGCTGAGTAGACTGGTTTTCGGATCTACACATCAGAATTAGTATGAGATTTTTCATCTGCATCTAACAGGTTGAGATGAAGAAGACAAGGCTTCGTTTTTTAATAGAACTGACTCTGCATCTATACTGATTCTACAAAAGCAGCAGACTACAGAGATCTAGATGTGTTCGCTTTTGAGCAACAATGATTTTAGAGTCTACAGCACCTACACTGTATTGTAATCTATTTGTCAGTGGCTGTGTGTCTGTGTTCTGTAATCACCTATGGGAGCTCCAGGGGACAGCCAAGGGCAGCTGTCATTTGGGCAGCGCCCCCCCCCCCCCCACCCCGGCCACAGTCCCACCATTGTGCGTGATGTGCAGCTGGCACGGGACTGGAATGCCTTCACGCAACGCATCAATCAAAGCCCCTCGAAGTGAACCAGACCTGCATGGGGGCAGCGATACGAGGAGATCCACGGCAGCTGTAACACGGCTCTTCGGTGCCATAATCCTTTTACGAGGCTCTACTTTCACTCCAGCCTGACCATTTGGAACCAAGCTCATCACACTAAAGTCAGCCCTTTGTAATCCAACGCTTTTTTTTTTTTTAAATTTAGGTAGCAAAATTAAGTTGCATGAGGCGTCATGCTGTGTTTACATTCTAGACACCTGAAACGGGCTTCATGGTAGAGAATTGCAAGTTCCAGTTTTATGCTTGGCCCCATCACCTTGACCTCCGGTTAGTGTTGGATTAGGTCTGTCATGACCATGTGAGTCTGCATGGTGGAAACATTGTTCACCAACCCAGAAAAAATGAGAGACCACTCATTGTAGCATTGTGCTGAAAATAGTGTTCGCAAGATGGAGGTCTTTCATTTATATAAGACACAATTTCATAACTAATAACGCAACAGTCTTACACTGGAATAAGGTGAGTTCAGTAGGCTTATGTAGTGGCTAAATACACTTGCCTTGCACCAGCCTGTGCCCATATGCTACAACCATGCTCAAGTGTTTTAAACAAATTCACACTGAGACCTCCAGGGATGCTGTTCGATGACTGACCATGCTCTCCCAGGCCCCGTGAATTGCTGTTGAGCGAACAGCCGACAGGGAGTATCAGATGATTGCGTGCATCGCCCATGTGACCAGTAATCCTCTCTGGTACGGATCATATTCTTAGAAACGTTTTTGGGCATGAGTCTGTGTGTTTGGGGCTGTGACAGCTTGCTGACCTCATGGGCAACCCCAAAACATGTGGAACAGCGCCTTCTACTGCTGCACTTATGTTACTGTGTGTGACAGAAACAGTTTGCAGCTTGCTCCCTCATTTTACTTCACCAACTTAGTCTGGTAAACACTGGAATCATTTTTAAATACCAGCCAACATTGGGCAAGAAGCGGGGTACACCCTGGACAGGCTTCCAACATATGATATAGGGCTGACTTACATAGACAAACAGCGATTCATGTACTCACATTCACACCAGAATGCAAATGTAATAATCTGGTAATAAGACATTGATAATTTTATCTTATATTGTGTATTACTGTGATAAATCAAAGAAGTGCACACCGCAGTTGGTGCTATTTCATAACAAGCTTGTGTCTGAATTTCAGAAATAATGAAGCTGCTGTCATGTATAGTCGACTGACTGGAGGCAACAGGTACTGTAGGCCTGAATGTATGACATGAAGAGGTTGGGAGGTGGGGTCACTTGCCCAGGGGGCCTCAAAACGGGTCGAGTTTGAAAACACTGAACCTTTCACCGGGGAATGTAAAGAATCCCTTGGTGAACAAATGTGTGAACATGAATACTAATCTGCATATCAATAGACAGTGCTGTAGGTAACCTGGATTAGGTTTTTTGGTAAAAAATAAAAGTGGTCACACACTGGTGTGAGAATGAAAAGTGTTTTTTTGACAGGATGAAAGCCGCCGACAGGGGGCGCTAGTGGACGCCCCTCCGCCCAACACGTCACGAGGGAGCCGGCTCGAGAGCGACACGATGCTCAAGTCTGACGTCATTCTTCTACAGTATATCGAGTATTTCGAGTTTTCGACTCTTGGGTGTTGCGCAATTTCTCCGGCCACAATAATGCAATATACACTAACATGCCGTGCATGAATTAAACTTACACTTATTCATTACCCCGCCAAAAAAAAAATATTAAGCAGCAAGTTATGATGCTGATAAATCAGGAAATCGGCGACGAGGTGTTATTGTACTTTTTGATGCTTTTATTTACAGTGAATAAAACCGACAGTTCCTATTAGTGTTGCATTGGGGGCAGTGACAGGAACAGGACATGACCTGCAGAACGATGCTGGTATTTAAACTAAAATACAAATCGTTCACACTGACGAAATCACGCCAAAAACGGTGTATATTGTCAAATTGCTGAAGGGACGAGTCTTCTTTCATTTATTTCTTTTTCTGTTCTTTTCGGAGAAGGTGGATGTGGCTATTTCCTGGGTGCCGCTCGTACCCGTGTCAAACTCGGTTCGTGTCCAACTCGCTTGAGCCTCGGTGGAAAGGAGCAGTTGGCTCGACTCGAGTCAGCGGCACCGGATAGACCCCGTCTGTCCGAGCACCAGCGAGCCACAGCCGACTCGACCTGAAGGTAACGAAGTCACGTTGTCCTGTTGATATCACGGCGCGTGTGTGTGTGTGTGTGTGTGTGTGTGTAAGCTAACCGGTTCCCGAGGTCGGACAATAAGACGCCGCTGTGTTCACTATCCGCCGGCTGTTCTTTATTCTGTGCAGGCTAGCAAGCTAACAGCTAAGCTAAGCTAAGGTAGCCCCCCCCCCCTTCCAGATTAGCTTTAGCCTAGCTAGCAACAACAGCTTCTCTCTGCCGGACATCTGGCTACCAAACAGGCCGAGGTGGACGTCGGTGTGGATGTATGGTCGCGAGGGGCTGTCGACTCTGGTTGTCCAGTCCGCCGCCCCCCCCCCCCCCCCGGGCGAGCGAGTGAGTGTCGTCCCCCCGTCTTGATGGCTAACGTCGGCTAGCTCGTGTGTGAGGCGTTTAATGGTCAGTGGGAACAGTGTTACCGCTCGATGCCACCGGGTCGACTTTTGGATTTACTATTCCCCCGAAATGTGACACGTTCGGCCGACACCTGTGCAGCTGCACGCATGGATCTCTCCCCCCCCCCCTCGTCTCGTGTACAAAGACCCTGGTGTTTATTCCGAGTTGCCGTGGCTAGTCATCCGCTCTCAACGACGTCCAGTCCGGCGGGTCAGCAGGGTGAGGAATGCGCCCTGAAACACGTCCCTTATCTCAGAGGAACTCACAACGAGAGGTTTCACCAAGGGGCTGCGTTAACTTCTCTTTCGCTTATTCTGGGGGGGGGGGGGACGACTGGCGGCGGGTCCACGGCAGCGAAGCCGAGGGCGACATTGGCATCACGTGGTGCCCGAAGTGGCCTTCTGGGGGCCCAGTTCACTGTGGCCCTATTGACCTCACATGGCAGCTCCCAAAAGAAAACGGGAAAAGTGGTAATCACAACAATTGCTGCCACACAGTGAAGAGCGGGGCAGTCGTTGTTTTTCACAGATGTGTGGGCCTGAAATAGAAAGGGGGTCCATGTTAAATGGTCTCCTGGGCGGGTTTATTTTTAAGATAAATGAAAGGTCGGGGGTCAGCGAGGGTAGTGAGTCACTGGGTCGGAGTCAGCCTGCACACCGAGGCGGGTCCCCTTGGTTCTTCTCGAGGTGCAGGACCCATTTTGTCACACAGACAGGTAGTGAGTGAATAACGGCCGGCTGGTTTTAATTTGTGCACGTAGTGTTGCTGGAAGTACAAACTGGTTTTGAAACTTACGCGCTGCAGATCTTTCAGATCAGATTTTTTTTCTTCATTTGCATGACTGGATGGTCATGCAAAGCCGAGACAGTCAAATGAGTTTCATCTTGTCACCTGACTTTATAACACCTTAGTTACCTAATAGGGGCTCTTTATTGTTAACAGTTAACCAAAGCAGTTTGTGTGTGATAGTATTGATAACACCCCCCCCCCCCCATTGAAAAGGCATTGCCTAAAATGGAAGCATATGTATGTATAAGTGTCACTATTTAAAACTTTAGTAGTGCAGTGGGAGGGCACAGGGACAAGAGTGAACAGAAAGACATGAGAGTGGTAGGTGTAGGTCGAGGCACCTCTTAAAATACTCTTCCAGCCTAGATAATACAGGGGCTTGTGAGCCTGTCAGCAACGCAGAGGTTTGTCCAAGAGGACAAACAGGTCCCCTTTTGTGTTCTCCACAACTGCCCCTCCCACTTTGCCCCACGGGTCTCCTGAGCAAAGTGCTTCTCCTCTCGTTTTTCACCATCACAGGTTTTGACGGTGTTGGATTGATGGGGTCCAAGCGGGGCGACAAAGTGATGGTCTAAGGACTCGCAGTCACAGAGGTGCTTGGCGCGTGGAATGTTGCGCTGGTCGGTGCACCTAGAAGGAGGGCCGCGGAGAGTCAACCATGCTGCTGTGGCGGTGGGGCACAAAGTGTACTCCTTTGGAGGCTACTGCTCTGGGGAGGACTACGAGACACTCCGTCAGATCGACGTGCACGTCTTCAACACAGGTTGGTGGTGAACATGCATGTGTATCCAAGCATCCTGTTTTAGATTTAGTGGTTAGTCAGGAATGAGGCATATGGATTCTTGAACCGGTCTGTGGTGTCCAGCTGTTTCTGCAACTGTTATGGGAAAATTGGCTGCTCTGTTTATGAACTGAAAACCAACATTTGTAAATGAGCAAGAGCTCTCTGACTCACCATTGAAAAGGATTTGAGTTTCACGTTAGGGTCACTCTGGGACTCCAGTATATGCAGTATATTTATATGAAAATTGGTTAATTTCTATCTACTGTATGTTTTTGCTAAATGTATGCCCTAAGTCGGTGAAAATGCATTCTCCTTAAATGTCCTATGTTTTATCTTAAACGAAGCAGGACCATATTTGTTTAGCAAATTAGGAAGTAAGGATAAGAGGGAGCGTTTCAGTCTGTTGAACCTCCATCACTATACCGGTAATTCAGTACAGCTGGCGATGAAAACCCCAAGCTTTCCACTGCGGTTTGTGAATTCTCTCCGTTGGTTGCTTTTCCATTGCCTCTCACACAAACACAGGTGTTTTCTTTAAATGTGCCAACGTCTCACGTTTATATATCTGTTCTCTTTTCTTCCTTGCAACCCTTTTCATATATTTTTCCCTCCATGTTGTCAGCCCCCTGCTTTTTGGTTTTTATAACTTCCTAAAGTAGCTCGTGCCTACCTGCTATTGTTGTTACCCTCAAAAGATCAGAGGAAACAAACCTTGATAAAGACGCTTTTGGCTGATTGAAATGGAAATGGGACCTGTCACTTGCTGTGTGCTCCTTCTCCTTGATGTCTGTTTTACGGCAGACCCTGCTGTTTTTTTAAAGTCCTTTGCTTCTTTTTTGTCCTTTTACGTTTCCTTTTCCTGTCAGTACATTTCACTTTCCAGTTGAGGTTCTAAAAATATGTAAAACTTTGATTTTTACTGATGACTGACATTTGCATTACATCTCGTCATGCATTGCATCGCTTAAAAGAAACACAAGTACTATATGTCAGGCAGTTGTTAGAGCTTGATGTAATTACTGACATTTAATTTGAGTTTAATTCATAAAAATATCTTGCTCCTAATTTTTTCACTAATTAGTATTGATTCTTTTGACATTTTTATTCCTTCAAAAATGTATCTTGAAGTTGAATGTCTGGAAGTGAAGTTACCATTGCACTGAAGTTATATTCCTTTTGGCATTGAGTAAATCTTTTTATTCTTATATTTTTTGGGGGACGAAATTGAATGAATATGCCTTTCTCTACTGTTTTGTACTTCAGTGTCTTTGCGCTGGATGAAGCTGCCTCCAGTGAGGACGGGAGGACACGAGCGTGCCTGTGAAGTGCCGTACATGCGTTATGGCCACACCGCTGTGCTGCTGGATGACACTATCTACCTCTGGGGTGGGCGCAACGACACTGAGGGGGCCTGCAATGTGCTTTACGCCTTTGATGTCAGTAAGTAGACCTGCATCTAACTCGTGCTGTCAACTGATCTATGCTGGCTGCATTTCCTTGAGATGCACCGCAATGTCAAGGTCATGATGGCAAAAAGGAAAGAAAATAGTTTGATGCTAGAGAGCTGCCCCACACTGTGACTGACTCAAATGTTATGTCAGTACTGTAAAATGAGAGGTTAGTTACTATTAGTGTTCCTCTTTCATAGACAGCCACAGATGGTTCACACCCAAGATTTCAGGGACTGTTCCAGGGGCAAGGGATGGCCACTCAGCCTGCGTCCTGCGGAAGGCAATGTATATATTTGGAGGATATGAACAGCTGGTGAGTCACTCTTCACTGTGGGTCTTGCTCTCTGAAACGTTAAAATACAATTTAACTAATCTCTACTGTTTTTTTTTCATTTTGTTTAGGCTGACTGCTTCTCCAATGACATCCACAAGCTGGACACCACCTGCATGGTTTGGTCATTAATCAATGCCAGAGTGAGTTACAGCTACCATTTCTTAATATTAAAAAACAACAACAATGTTTTAGTTATTCCTGTACAGATTGGATGTTTGAGCCCAAATAAATGTGGACACAACACACTCACTCAAAGATACACAAATGGAATGGGTATGGAATGGACTGACAACATGCTCAGTTACATTCAAAGCACTGTAGGAGATCAACAAACCACTGGTTATTACCGTGGTTGGCAGTTCTGTTGCACAAGCGTCCAGTGGTTGGATTGGCTGGATACAAAGCACCGCAATGTAATGCAGCTCCCTGGTAGGTGGCCAAGTAGAAAAAGACTCGCAGAGGATTATGTACACGCCTGTTTTGGGAAATGCCATTTGCGTTTGTGTGCTGTCAACCTGCTCATGTGATGAACTCTAGTAAAATATATTTTAAATATAGACACCCTATGGTGGATAAGGTGGAGGAAGGACTTACTCCACAAGTCAGAATATGGAATTAGCTCCTCACCCATTACATTGTGTCATCAAGGAGATTACAGTGTGGCGCTTAGAGATTTAGTTTTGCATGTGACAGAATAATACATTCTTTTTTGTTCTGCATGGTCCCAGACTTGCATTCCTTTGGAAAACAAACATACCTCTTGTGCTTTTACTCAAATCCTGTTTTCTGTAAAGGTTACTTTCTTCAAAATACATTTTAAATACATTTGGTGTCTGGTTTCACTTAGCCAGTTAGTAGTGTTTTTCCCGAAACATACTGATATTTAATATGTACAATTATAATTTTTACAGTTTTAATTTTAACTTTATTTGTATGATTTATACAACATTTCTGTTGTACAAGACTTTTTTTTCTCCCACTGCTCTATTTATAAAGCAGGATAAAGAGCCTGCTTGCCTGCGTAAAATCTGTGGAAAACAATGGCAGCACATTCTGGTAGGGAAGGCATGTGAGAGGCTTTACCTTGGCTAAAGGCCGGCAAAATGCAAAGAGAGTAGAAGCACGCCTCTGTTGAGCATAGACTTATTCACTGGAAACAGATCACATTTCACTGCTGTATATTTTTGTTTTATCTATTCACCTGTAGACCACAAACAGTATAAACTGTATTATTATTCTGAGATAGGTTTCTACAAAAACATCTATACAGTGTTCAAATTACAATAGATTATTCTTTAAAGTCCAAAAAGAGGTTTGAATGGAGCGAAACTTTGTAGCATCCATGTCCACTAGATGGCGCTGTTTACCTAAAGTTTCTGGTCAAGTAGCCTCATCTTTACTAGTGTGAATGTGAAACACAGATCAGTCACAACAGTGAAACCAGTCAGTGGTTTTAATATTGCGGGTGCTCTATATGCTGTATATCCAGTGTTATGGTGAGCATAGAAAGTGTGGGGACTAAAACTAGCTCACGAGGTGTAGTTCAGGTTATTCAAGTCTGCATTTAAAGCCTGTACATTCATCGTCCTTTCTATCAGTCCTGTTCAGCGGGAAGACACCACTGAAACTTAATGTGGTGCGGGAATGTAACAATCACAGCATCATCTCCTGGTCTTCTTTTCACAGGGCACTCCGGCACGCTGGAGAGACTTCCACTCTGCCACCATCATCGGGACAAAGATGTTTGTGTTCGGAGGTCGAGCCGACCGCTTCGGTCCCTTCCACTCCGACAACGAGATCTACTGCAACAAGATCAAAGTTTTCGACACGGACACCAACTGCTGGCTGAGCAGCCCTTCAACGCAGCCGTTGCCAGAGGGACGCAGGAGCCATTCGGCCTGTAAGACAAACAGACGTGCATAAAAACAGCACGATGAATGAATTTGCGATTATCTCTTAAAAACGATCCCCTTCTCTTCAGGAAAAAAACAACAAGTTAGTAACCTAGACTCTGAAAATGACAACCAAACAGTAGACATGTCTTTGACTGATTTTTTGTGATGTTTTCTTTGTGGGGATTCAGCACTTTTAAGGACAGTGCTCTCACGTCCCCACGTGCAAATATTCCGCCAAAACAATTACATCCCCCAACATGGTTTTGCAGGGGCACTGTGTTTGAGATGTAGCTGCTTCCTGAGCCCAAGACGATTGTGATTGGTTAAAGAAATACATAGAAGCCCATGTGGGGATTTTTTCCTCCGATATATAATGATAATGGGTGCAGCCAGAGCATTCTCCAGAGTTGACACAGCACTATGGAGATAATTCAGGCAATGCCAGACCATATGGAGAGTAACAATAACTGAGAATATTATTTGTTGTGGAAACTGTGGGTGTATTGAAAAGGTTCATCTTTTTACCTAAGTGAGGTTAATGATTTGACACTTGGTTCTCTTAGTTTAAATAGTGGGACATATGTTTTTCAAAAGGAAGGACATGTGGTAATACTATAACATTTTCTTATCGTAATTAGTTATTTGTGCACAAACCAAGATTTTTTCTTCCATTGGTAAGACTTCGCTCCCGCTCTGGAGAGAAACGACACAGTACTGGCCCAAATCAAATTTCCATTTCCTTAAATGTTTTAACATGGGCGTCGTCTTATATTTCAGGACTAGATAATTACGTGGTCATCAATTACAGCTGATATTCTTTTTGAATGGAGATGGTACTGTTGTACCTACAGCCTTTTACAGAGTGTTGCATTATGGGTTATTGTAGCCTTAATGTTGTTAGGCTAGTGAGAGTTTTTAATTCTGTTTCAGAATTAATCAGCCTTAAAATTGTTTGGTTAATTTTTTTTAGTTTAACCTGCCAGAGTTTCTGAAGCCTGGTGGAACAGGTTCTGCTGCCAGCGAGCAAATACATTTCATGACGAGGGAAAATTAGTTCTCGGCGTCTCCTCAAGTCTTTACTGCAAAAATAAAACTGTGCAAATCCGTCAAATGGCTAAGAAATAAGTCTGACACAGATGACGAGCTCAAAAACACCAATGTCAGCAACATGTTAAATGTCAGAGAAAATAATTATTGGAGTGGAATAGTCTCGCTACAGTAACTGTCAGCTGACTAGTGGCCACTGGGACAGTGAGCTTTGTACAGATACCCCCACCCCCACGCCACCACGGCGTCTAAGCCCTCTAGAAACCCAGGGAAAACCCCGAAAACTGCTGTCTTTTTCTTATATTTTTTCTTTGACATTCTAGTAAGTAAGTACAGTAATCAAATGCAGTACCTTCCTCGCACAAAGTCACAAAGTGCTTCACATAAATAAAATAACATCATAAAAGTAGTAAAAAAAATATATATATATGTACAACAACAGAAAGACGGCAAAGACACATGGATTCAAACACTTGGGTTCAGTCTGCGTTCACTTAGTACAAGAATGTATTTTTTGCCCACGTTGTGTGATTTGAGTAAATCCAGCTGATTCCATTCTCTGTGCTGCAGATGTCATTGGTCTTTGTGACAGACCATAACATTTGGTTAACTTTTTATTCTTCTCTTGTATGTAGTTTCCTACAAAGGAGAGCTCTACATATTTGGAGGATACAATGCTCGCCTGGACCAGCACTTCAACGACCTCTGGAAATTCAATCCAGGTGACTCAATACTTATTTTTAGTATTTAGAGTATTAGTTATTATGTTTAGATCTCCCTGCACTAATGACTATTTACCTCCATGGAGAAAATACTGCATTGGCAGTGTTAGCTTGCACTGACCCACTTTCCCCCTCATTCCTCTGTAGAGAGTAATGAACACAATCCTCTCCTCTTATTATACCATTGTCAGTGTTGTGATTTTGGCTGCCAGCTCCCTTTTTGTATGAAAAACTGTATTTTTTTGCCAGAAACACACACACACACACAGGAAAAACTGATGGAAATTATTAAGAATAATTTAGTCACTGGAGTCTTTGCCTGGTCCTACACATGTTGCCAGATTGATTCTCAAGTAAGCTAAATTGTTTACCTGAAGAAACCTTATGTATAGTGTTACACACCAGTGGTGTATTCACCATCAGTGTAGTGTCCCACTTGTTAAAATGTCATTATATATTAATTACCTTTGCATTAAGGAAGACATGAAAGAATACAGCACCTGACACTTGAAGTCAAGTGCATTAGTAAAAAATATAAACTTTAACTCTTGCACCAAATGTGCATCATGGTGTTCAATCATATCTGAGATAACAATATTAATACACTCAGTCATAAGATTTAACGTCAACCATTTAAACCTGGTCTTATCGGCCCACAAGGTGGCAGCACTTCAGTTATAGTCCTTACTATCCACTTGAGTTTGAAGGCCCTGTTGCTATAGAGATCCTATGATGCTGTTGGCTCAGAGTTTGAGGATACGCAGTTCATCCTTATATGGAACAATTGAGACGGCTTCAACAACGTCACACATGTTGCACTCCACCAGAAGAAAGGATGTGTTTCTATTTTAGAAATGAAAATGTCATGTTCAAATAAGTTTCAGGCTCTTATTTTCTTGCCTGTATGACTCCTTTTTATTCCTCTATTCCTGTTCCCTTGGAAACCTGGCAAGCACTAGTAAGTTAATTTAACTTTAAGTGGCTGGGAGTACAGACATACTGTATATACAGAGAAGCTGCATTTGCCACTTCTGGCAGCTGCTGCGATATTGGACACGGGGACCTGCTGTTTATCTGGATAAAAAAAGCACAATCAGGTTTACGTGTGAAACAACTTCGATGAGTTTTTTTTGGATTGAAGGGTTTATGAACTGCATTGAGTATGAAATAATTTTGTCTCCAGGTACTTGCCCTTTCTGATATGGTTACAGGCCAATGTCTACATCTATATTTCTATGGCTGGGAGTTTGTGTAGGTGCTGTGGTGACGCCAACACGTATCAACGTTTGTCGTGCCAAAGATCCCTATTTAAGGCCAGGATGTAATCTGAATTTTTACTGAGAGTTTTCCCAATTCTAAAGTAATTGGCAAGAGTATGCACATCCATCTTTTTTCTTCTGTTTTTTCCTACTGTACTTCTAAATATTGTTATTTCAACTTTATTTTTGTCCTGGTGTAAACACAACAGAAGCCTTTTCCTGGAAGAAAGTGGAACCGCAGGGGAAAGGCCCTTGTCCACGGAGACGGCAGTGCTGTTGTATGGTGGGAGATCGAATCATTCTCTTTGGAGGAACGAGGTGAGGCACAAAATATTAAAAATTTTCTCTGCTCTGTTTAACTGACCTATTTTTGGAAAATGTATTTTTTGGGATTAACTACAGAGGCCCTACAGTCCCCATAAATTCAATCAAGCCGCACCAAATTGCACACACTCATAGATATCAGTCCCCTAATTATCCCATTTATTTATTTCTTTTTAAATCAAGATCCATGCATTGTTCCCTGGTAAAGCAAACAATGCTTTTTATTGTTTGTCATCATAATCTTTATGAAGCACATGCTTTCAAAACAAACAAAGCTCTGGGTTTTTGGAGAAAAAACTGTCCTTTTCATTTTAACAAGGAAAAATTAAGGGTCTGGCTCCTGTAGACAGCAGTCTGCGATGACTCCCTTGTCGGCCGTGAGACAGTAGTGATTGCCGGGGGGTTTGGTAGAAGGCGAAGTGCTACCAGGCTGGTTACGGGCATGTGATAGGCCAGCAGCCAGGGGAGTAATGAGGTAGCTAATGGCATTAGCATGGTCCAGAGTAGTGCGGGACCTGGGCTACTGTTATCAGGAAAACCCCACTGGGGTAGCCTGATAGTGAAGATCGGGAGGCCATGGATAAGATTCCTCTTAGCCCCACTACGTCTACAGGGCCTCGAGTCCTCAAGGCATCTGGCTCCTGCTGCTGAGTTAGGGAGTTTAATTGCTCCAGTGGCCACCACATCATGGGAAGGAACACACCCTAATACACAAGTGTAATCTTTACTCATCTATTATGCAACCGCATTGTAGTCATAAAAATTTGATTATTTTCCAACTGTTAGAATATATAAGGATAATTAGGCAAAATATTATGTGATATTAGGGATATTGTAAAGTGCACATGCTCCACTCCCTTTTTGGAGGTTATTTCATATTCAGATTAGTTACTACACTTGTAAGACACAAAATCTGCTGCTTGTAAACAGTAGCAGTCAAAGGTCAGTTAAGTTAAATATTGATATGGAACTGGAGGAAGAGGCAAAAGCGGTTAAGAATCGACAAAGAGCTTAAGATGATGCTTATTTTTTAAAGATGCTCATGCATTGTTTGGCTTCTCGCCAGGATTAGTCCAGGACGGGTTTTAAGGAGTCATGATTTCCTGTTGAGAGCAGATAGGGCTGGGGCTGGAAGGGGGAGTGTCATTGGAATGATGGAGGGTGCTGGCTGAGCGGAGGGAGAAATCAAACACCACACAACATCTCGAACATCCTGTTTTAGCGTTCTCCTTCAGCCTCCTTCTCATGACATATTTACATTTAATTATCAGTTTGATA
This sequence comes from Scophthalmus maximus, assembly GCF_022379125.1. Taxonomy (NCBI): domain Eukaryota; kingdom Metazoa; phylum Chordata; class Actinopteri; order Pleuronectiformes; family Scophthalmidae; genus Scophthalmus; species Scophthalmus maximus. The sequence continues at coordinate 10,305,139 of NC_061524.1, read as the reverse complement.
CTTATAACAAACATAGCTCTTGTCGCCTCAGACCCCCTCATTGCTGTATTTCCCAATCAAAGTTTAGTATACTCATCCGCAGTCCAATATATGAAAATCCCGGCCCATACATTTTTTAAAAATATATATATTTGTAATCACAACAGTTTAAAAGAGCCCTGAAATCACTTCTCCTAACCGACCATGTTCCACATGGACTGCTGTCATGAGATGGGTAGTAGCAGATAGTCGTAGTAGGAGGAGTAGAAGGAGTAGATGGGTTTTTATAGGATGTATAAGTACTACGGACTATGATTATGTTTTTACTGTGCCTTTAATGTAGCTATCATACACATCATTTGCATATTCAGTTTTGTTACCTTCGTCCTGTAATTGTCTGCTTGGTGAACTCTTCAAGACACTGGAGAGTTTTTACGCAGTTCTCCTTCACCTTTCCTCAAAAATTATGTATTGCATAGTTTTTTTTAAATAAGTGGAAATAAAGTAAAATGAACATAAGGGAAGATTTTAAAATTGTATTTATTATATTATTTTTTTAAAGTTGGGGCCCATGGGACTTTTCTACATTTAGCTGAATTTAGAATGTTTTTTTCTTTGAGTTATTTTTGAAGTGGAGGGTTTTATATTGTGGCGATTGCTCTGATGTTTTAAGTCCACCGTGCTGTTGTTTCCTGTTACTGTACAAATTGGAGCATGATCCTTGCAGGCTCTAAGCAAGTTGACCACACAGGTTCTCAGCGTTGCATGTTTGTTGTTTACATGAGCACACGTAAGCCTCTTTCTCACAGGAACTCCCATAAGCACACACACACACACACACACACACACACACACACACACACACACACACACACACTAAAGACACACTAAAGACACACAAACACACTCCAAGCAGCTTCATATAACACTCATTAGTTTCCTTTATATTCTTTACCAAGAAAGTTTTCCCAATAAGGTTGAATTGATATTTTAACTCGTCTCATCATTTACAACGATCTAAGATTAGACTGAGATCTAAGATCAGACACTACACACTTCTAATTTAGTTTGAACAATACATTTAAAAACCAGTCATTGCCTTGTCTTCTGTGTTTATTTTTGCGTGACCTAACAACACAAGGGCAGTTAACAGGGCTAAGAACTTATTGGTGTCTGTCTCTGTGCAGCTGACAAATGCTTGCGCAGGCTGTCGTGAATTATTTGGACACCTTGCTTTTGTTTTTCTTGCGCAGCTCCTCACTTCTGTGGAGTCCACAGAGGAAATTGTGTTAAAATTTATGGTCCACATCTTGTTTTCCTGGGTCGGTTGTCCTTTCAAATTGATCCAAAACAGAACCCCACTGTTGATATTTATTCTCAGTTTATGATATTTATTTTACCTGCAGGAATTTGGTCAGGAATCATTTATCACTTTAGTGAAGGACAATAAAACTATTACGTCCAAGAGCCCGCCGCTTTCAAAGGGGTTTCACTTTGGACTGGACGTAACACTGAGGTGTGACACGTTTGTAAAAAACATCAACACCAACAGCACAGTATAGGCTCCAGTGAACAGAAAGAGACTGGTGTTTGTAAAACACGAGTCTTATATGAGTTTAACTCGAAGTGTTCAGTGTTCGAATGTGTTTCAACTTAGAACCTTCAATTCCTCTTTCTTGGTTTGTGAGTAGTTTTTCGGTACATACTCACATTTCTCTGAGGGTAAACGAGGTGTGTGTATGTGTGTATGTGTGTGTGTGTGTATGTGTGTGTGTGTGTGTGTGTGTGTGTGTGTGTGTGTGTGTGTGGCATTAATGGCAGTCTATGGAGTGCCACTTACGTCAGTATAAACAGGCCTGCTGAGCTGCAGAAAGGCGCGAAATTCTGCCCCGTCACTGATTTATGACCTAAGGGGGCATTGTTTCTCACGGAGTGCAATTTGATATACCCTCAGCACCTCTGCTACACTCATTTACTGGGACCTGCTCACTACCCCACGAAGGACGACCCGTGCATGACTAACCCCACCTGCACTGACCTTCACCTACCCACACAAGCTGTGACCAGCATACTTTGCTATGTTGTTTTATTTCCCTCGCCTTCCGAGGAACTGCTAAAGTTGAGCTGCTCATGAAGACAGTGCCACGTAGGTTATTGATCTCCTGCTGATCCAATGTTGTCATTGTTGGCATGCATAGCACTCTGTGCATAATTGCTTGTGACAAGATCAGGTTTGGCTAAATCTGGGAAGTATTTTGAGCTTGGGCACAGGGCAGCCTATGAGGGGCAGGATCTGAATAAGGACATGACAGATTGGCATGCTGGGAGCAGACAGCGAGGGGAAATCTGGCACCGGCCCTTAAACTTCAGGGACATGACGATGTGTCTTCATTTTGTCATTGCATTTAGATAGATAATACTCTTACCACAGGTATTCATACCTCTCTGCAAACTGTAACCATGACTGATCTAAATCATCTCTTTCTTACGACATGTTATGTTAAGATTAAAAACATCCGAGTCGTCGGTACAGTTGAGATTTTTGTACTTATTTTAGCCCTTTAATACCTTTTTACATGCTGAGAGTTTTCCAAGACATTTAAATTACTCACATTGGATCTTGTGGCGGGTGTTTTGAAAAAAAACAACAACATTTTAATTGGGGAAATGGTATTCATATTGAAAAAAATATTTATAAATGAAATTACCTTTCTAAACAGCTGTAGGAGAATTTCAAACACAGCTCGTACTTGTTGAATAATATTGGCTTGGCCTGGTTTTGGTTGCTGTGCACCAGTAGAACTATATGCCCTTATTTTATCTTCAGCTCACGGTCATTGGCTGCAGCCAACATGTAAATGTGACTTTGTTTCCACATTTGTTTGTGTATCTATAGTAACAATGTTGCCTGCCCGTCGGTAAAATTGCAGAAGCTGCTGAGACTCTGTTATGAGCAGAAGCCATGCAGACCCCTCTCATCATTTTGTATTTTCCTGTGTAGTATGTCCTTTGTGCGTTTGTGTGTCCTGATGTATTTACATCTTCATGACTCACAGCTCCTCTTTTCGAACTGACGTCAAAGTGGTGCTCATTTTGCTTTGCCAGCCTTAACACACGTGCCCCCTTTAGCAATATGCAGAAATAGGCCTTTTAGTGGAAAGCATGCTCACTGCCTTTCCGAACATTTGATGCAGAAACATTAATGCTCATTACCTGGTTTTGTAAAAAGAAATAAAGCTTATTAGGAGAGTGTTTACAGTTTGTTTATAAACTTCAATCTATTTAATTTTTTTAAATGTGGAATTCAAACAGATGTCCTGCATTGTGTATTCAGGTAGGCAGAGTGTGTGCCTGCTGCAAACTCTGAGCATGAGGGAGACCACATGGTAGGTAATCTCACCGGTAGCCAAAACATCCCAGCGCTGAACCTCTTGTTTAATCCGCCAGAATCTCGCCATGATACTTAATCTGTGTGGAATTTCACTGGTCATTTCAAAACAGCAAGTTGTTGAGCTGGGGAGCCTCTGCAGAGTCCAGTGGTTTTGTTTAGTAAATCAGTAAGGTCAAAAGCCTGGTGCCTCGATATCACCTACAAGTCCATTTTGCACCTTATCAATGGCTGAAAGGGCTGCCGGTACGATAACCCAGCTGGTTAAAGTGTGACTTCTTATCATATAGTTCAAATGTTAGACTAAACAACAAGGGACTAAGGCAGAAATAATTCTAACCCTAATGCTATAGCGTTTTATTGTCTTGCTCGTTTGCATGAAATCCCCTTTCTTCCATTTGACTTTCATTTATTGTTGAATGCAAATATCAGGCCTTTCTTGTGAACTGACGGCAACCCATAATATATTTAAATCTGCCACAGTGGAACAAGGCTCCATGGAGACATGCCTATCAACACACCATAGATTCTGATGCCACACACGTGTTGTCTTTCGGCTTTCGGTGTCAGAGGTTAGGCTGCAGAAGTTTCCTTTATTAATTGTCTTCGAGCGTGTGTGTGTGTGTTCCATATAGCTGAGATAAAACCTGTCAAACAGTGGAGATGACCCCAACAGGATACGGGGCATCCCGCACGTGGCGCAACAAGACCTCGGGGCAGCACAGCAATACTGTGATTTACTCTTCAAAGACAACCTCATCATGGTATTTCATCTGCATCTTAACCCTCCTTAACCCACTAACAGGCTGTATACGTTAAGGTGTCATAGGGTTGAGTGTTGCACGGCAGCTCAAATAAACAGCCCGTATAGGTGACGCTTTGTAATGCTGTCGTCCATGTAAATTGACATGTCTAAATCTTATTAGTTTAGCTCTTGATTTACTGCAATCATCACAACCAAAACACGCCCTGGTGGCTCTGGGCCCATGCTGTCGAACAATGCCGGACTATGTAGACAAGTAAAGATTATAAACAAAGCGCACCGGGGAAATGATTTAAACGATGTTGCCATTTGCTCAGAATCAGCAAGTCACGTTTAACACCACTGATAGGCAGTTAAAGAGACTTGTCCACACTTGTAGCAATAGTAAAGGAGCGGGATGTGTATAATGATATAATCACGTGGCCTGCAAAAGTAGCAATGAGCTATTCTGATCGAGATGCAGGAACCGTAAACACATGCACTAAAGCTGTGGTCTGCAGCTACTGTATGTTCAGTATTACCTATTGTGGCCGACCTTGAGTCCTAGTCTTATGAGCTGCAGGTGAAGATTGGGGCTATAGAGGAAGTAACTTATTTTTCCTAGATGAACCTGCCGGCTATAAATGACCATTTGACAACCTCGTGAGACCTTCCCCCTGTACATTAACCAGCTGCGTTCAAGGTCCTGAAGCACTGTTTGATGTCCTCTTCCTCATTTTTTATGGGCAGCTTGATAATATCCTTTCCTGATTGAAGACTTTGTAATTGTATTTGCTTAAGATTTTTTTTAGGTCCATTTTTCCCTCCCCAATACCACCACCAAGTCCAACTACATTTGGGGTTGCAATCTGAGATGCATGCTTCACTAGAGCCGGGCATCTACGCTGCCTAATCTGAAGGCAGGCGTCTCTTTCGGGGAGCCAGCTGCAGTTTGTATCTCAACCGCTGCATGGGGCTTATGTCTGGGCAGCTGCAGGTCTTAATCCACTGCCCAGCCACTGCCCAGGAGGGGGCACAGATAGCTGGGTAAGATGTGGTGAGACGGCAGAGATTAAGGCCAAAGAAATGGACTGGAACCCATTGATCTGTGATAACTAAGTCTGCTGGAATTTTTTTTAAAAGAAAGTTTAGCTCCAAATCCGTTGCCAACTCTCGCAGTATTCTTAACAGTCCGGTTATCCAACACTATCGGACCCTACATCCTTATTGTTTTTACTTTAAAGAGACAGTAAATACAGAGAGCAAAGGGAATTTATTTTATTGCCCAATAATTGTGGCTTCTTCAGTACATTACTTGACATTTTCAGTAATTGCATGGCTGCATGCCAGTGAGCATACACCTACAGCTCTGGAAAGCAAAGTTAGTCTTGCAACAATGCAGCTACAATCCTATATTGTCCCTCTTTGTGGCTAATATGCCTAAATATCGATATATTCATGATTTGTGTTGCATAGTGCATTGATGTACAAGTTATTTAAAAATTGCTGTTTGTTTGTTTGCATTACCTCTATCTGTTCCCTGTGTTTTCACTCAATAACAAAGTGCGACTGAAATAAATGGATGCATGTCTGGCCACCCTGATAACGCACTCTGAAGGAAGTTGTAGTGCATGATGAGTTCCTGTGAGGTTGGTTGTAAAGGACAAAAAGTTCAATAGGATGTGCAGAAAGGAAGAGGATGCAGATCATATCACTCTAAGAATGAGGATACGGCCAATGAAGCTGCTGAAAACAGACTTAGAAAACAAGACTTGGAAATCAAAGGTGTCCCTGATGGAGTTTTCTCCAACTCTCAATCTTTTTCTCGTCACTTTCTTTGCATTATTGCCGGTTTCCGAAAGTCCTCAGCAGAATTTGTGGGCAGTTAAATTCCTGGACACTTAAGAGAGAGTCCGGAGTGTTCCCAGGCTCTGTGGTGCTCCCTCATTAGTTTTAGGACAGTAGTTCGACTCTTTCTTCTGCCGTGTTGAGACCTTGGTGAGGAAGATAATGAGGTGGAGCAGGCAGTGCATTTCAAGAAAGGACTGGCAATTGGGTGATTAGACACCCTCATTGAGTGTTGTTTGAAATAGCAGCCAGTGTTGTTTTAGCGGGGGGAGCAGCATCACTCGGGCCTCGGACTGGGAACCACCGCTGCCCTAGGGGGGAGGAGCACACACACATAGTGATACTTTGCTGATCGAGTAACAAAGTGACCCATCAAAGAAGAAAGCATCGCATAAAGTCGAGCACCGTGACTTTGCCCTGCTCCCAGATACTGCCACTCTGTCAGACACCCCTCACCACCCCCTCGCTCCGCTTAAGCCTTGTCCTTTTTTTGCAGACACCAATAAAGCATTACCATTCTGTAACGTTCTGCTGAATTTCACACCCGGGCCATCATTATCCATGAGCATGCGAGAAAGCCTCGTCCCGGGGAATGCAATCTTCATCACTCTTGTTGCTCCTGTTAAAGCATCCTCTTATCTGCACCCTTTCACACGTCAGCATCCGAGGCCTACAGCCTTTCTCCGTGTGAGCTTGCACAGTAGTTGACAGCTACTTCAGTGTGCGCTTCAGATAGAGATGCTACTTTACATTACTTCTGTAATTCGTGGTCTTTACATTTGGATTTTTCCTTTTCAAAATAAAGGTCATAATATTCAACAAGCTGAATTTGTGACTAGCAGTTGATGAGGACCAACTAGAGCCAATGATGATGTACACATCACAAAAACAAAAAAAACCTACTGGCTGTTGTAAGCCAGAGCTTAATGACGGCACTTTGGCATCCGGCAGCCGACTGCTGTCTTGAGGTGTTTTCAGACATGAATTCCGGAAAAGGTCCGGACCCAATTTTCTGGACTTTTTCCGAGGTTTTGTCATTCACATGTGAATGCATCTAATCTCCTGTGTTCTTCATAACAGCAGGAACATTTCCAGAACATTCAGACAAGGGGTGGCACATGTGAAGAGCCCACTCACTCGCAGAGATTTTCCAGCTGTATTCTCACATGGAGTCACTCCAACATTTTCCGGGGCCGGCAGGAAAGGTTCCGGAAAATGTCTTTAACAATTGCACATATTTGCGTTCTCACGTACAGTCCCTCCGGAAAAAATAAAAGAATTTCAGTGTGTGTCTGAAAGCAGTTTTTTGTCTGGACGCTGCAGTCTGAAGTCACACAGACTATCCTCTGTCATTGACCAGTGTTCATGTAGATTTAAGATGTGTTTGGGATTGTTTTAATGAATAACTATGAAAAGATCAATTTCATTCAATAAGAGGCATTTGTAGCATTCAATACATTTTATTTCATTATTATAAATTCCCTGTTACTTTGCAAATGAGCCATAATTGAAAAACACTTTAATCACCACAGTAATGTAACAGCCATCAATGGACTGCAGGTCCAGGAGTAGACGGTCTGATGATGATGATGGAGGGGTTGGGGGGGGTTGGTGATTGGGGGTATTCTGATAAAGACTCGTGCTGTAAGCCCGGGTGGATCACCTCCTGGGGGGGACGTAATGACTTCCCCAGCTGGCCCCCTGGGACGACCGCGCTCGTGCTCTGCACCTCTCCTGGCCGCTTTAAGCCACCACAGTGTTTGTTTAGGGAAGATTAGCAACGTAAAACCCTTACAACATCCTGAACACGCAGCAAGAGGGAGACGCGATGGACAGGACAGCGGGAAAGAGGAGGAGAGATTGATGGGTGGAGAGAGTAGCCCAGGAAGAGGATGGTGCTGGAGCAAGAATGAGAAAGAAAAAGAGATTGAAGGAAAAGTTAGTGTTATTCCAAATAGTGTGGTGGTGTCTGATGGTGACACTGGCAAATGCGGAGCAGAAAGCATCCGGTAAAGCTAGTATTAAGGACCAATTCCCCGACTGACAAATCCCTCAGTTATGCTACTTAATAGATATTCATAGACACTGAACTGCTTGGTAAAGGCATCTGTTTGGTTGAAACTTTACTCTCGGTAGCGTAAAACTCTATTATCCATTTTTATTTCCCAATTTGGAGAGGTTATTATGAATGTAGAGCAATGAATTGTATCACATTAATTTACAGGTATCTACTTTTTTTTGTTCAATCCCACAGGCTGTAATTAAAAAAAAATATTTGACTGTTTTTATACACCATGTTTTGCGTCGTAATTAATTGATTAAAGCAAGTTGTGATACAGCGACGGCTTCCTGTCTTGTGGCGTGCCAGGTGTGTCACAGGTGTGTGTGCTTAGCTGTGGCAGGAAACAGATGTGCAGTGATATCAACGGCTGCACAGGTCTGGGAGACTATCAGGACCGAGCAGCCTGCCGTCTCACCGAAGCGCTCGGCTTCCTGTGGGCTTAAATCATGCCAGCCTGTGATAAGGAGAGCAGAGCGCCGTGTGAGCAGAACAATCTGTGGCTCCCTGATTATAGACCTTTTAGTGATTTAAAGATTTAAATACAGCTTTAGCAAGTTGTGTGGCTCAAACTGTTTTTAGGACCCTACTTTATTAGAACCCCTTGCAAGTAAACTGTTTCCCTGTTTGTTTCTGTTGACGGCTCTAACCTTATGAAATATTCCCTGTTGTCTCTACAGTCCCTGTCCAGAGCAAGGAATGGGGGATGAATTTAACCTCATGGATCATTCAGACCTGTATATCTTAGACTTCAGTAAGTATCCCTGATATTATCCCAGCAAATAAGATATCAGGTGGTCTCCTCGATACATTTTTATAATTATTAGACCCTCCTTACAGCACTGCTTCGTTTCTCTTCTGGCCTGGTTAGCCTGGCCTTGGCCCGGCTTTGTGTTATCACTTTGGGTACTTCCGTCTCCCGGACTACCAAATATAGCCGTGTCCTGCCTGCACTGGGGCAGCCTGCGATGCTGCCGGGTCACAGTTGGGGTTTGTGTAGGTGGGCTTACACCAGGACCGTATGGGACTGGCAGTACCCATTGTCATCCCCTGTGGCACACGCCCCCACGTGCCGTCATACTGTTTATCACTGACCATATGGTGGAGCCACCATGACGGTGACGGTGATTGAGAGGAAGTTTGTGATTAGTATTAGAAAGGAGCTTCTTAATAAATATGATGAAGTCAATTCAATACTTGTGCATGTCCTCATACGATCATTCTCTAGATTGTTTCAGCTGGGGCGGGGGACTGTTTCAGCTGCCTATGATCGGTCTGTGACGCAAGTAACTTTCTCTTCTCTTCTTTTCAGGCCCTAATTTGAAGACATTATGCAAAATAGCTGTTATTCAGTACAGTCTGGAGCAGTCGGGACTCCCACACGATATCAGGTCAGACAAGACACCGACATATTGTTGTCCATGCTGTTTGTATTATGCCTGCCATTGTGACTGTTCACTCTGCCTCTGTGAACAAAGAGGCAAATTATGACTAATCATCCTTCATTTAACCAGTGCACATTTTACTTGAGCCTTTTGTCTGACTTGACATCGAAGACATATTTGTAAAATTGGTATGCAATCTTCCAATTAACAGCATCAAGGTTTTATGTATAGAAAAATACATTAAACGTCTACACGTGTATACTTTCAGACTGACATGCAGAAGAAAACGATGATGGTGAGATCATGAAATAATTTGGAATCAATGCAAAGAAACTAAGGGAAAAAACATGTTGCACCTTTTGAGATTTTTAAAGATTTTTTAATGGAAATGCAGCATAACTTACTGATGAAACTAAAGTTATAAAGCACGTTTTCCTCCTCATTGACAACTTAGAAAATTACGAGATCATTTTATTTGAGGGACGCAAAAGTTTATAGATTTAATAACTTCAAGATTTCAAGCTGGATTTTTAAACGTGTAAAGGCAAAGTATTTGGGTAAAATTGTGTGTTTGACCGTCTTGCCAGCCTCTACTTACTTTGCTGTATATTAAGGTGAAGTGGTCAGGCTCATGTTTCGTTCACATTCATTGAAATCTATACATTTTTCCCCCTCTAATGATCCATTTCAAGTATAAAACTTTCTCAAATATCCCTAATTAATAGGCTTTGTCAAGCTGATGTTGCTCATTAGACAAGTATGCCTGAAACGGAGAGGCTACACTAAAGTGTTATTTTTTCCATCTGGAACTTGATACTAATTACCCCTCTTAGCCTCTCGTTTCTCTCGCACCGTCACTGCCACCTTGCACACTCCCCACTTTAGTGCTTCTAACCCTCAGAGGGTTTTTCGACAGGGTCATAAAGACTCCCTCTGCCCTTCGCTTGGCATCTCCAGCTCCAATGCCAATCTCCCCTCTTAAACACACACGCGCACAACAACAACGAAAAAAAACGAACAAAGCAATTGAGAAGGAGTGAGTGTGAAACCAGAGCCAGTGATAACAATCTGGAGCTCAACCTCTGACCTGTCATCAGGTCAGCACTAGACCCTGTTGTCAGCCCCTGCTCCCAGTTCTCGTGTTACAGCGGGGGCCTCCTCTCATCCCTGTCCACAGCGTAGCCCCTCACTCGGACAAGGGGGGAGCGCAGAGTGAGAGCGAACGTCACACAATTGCTTGATTGGCAATGCAACTGATTTTTTTTTGTTTTGCATCATTCAAACCATAGATCACAATTAATCAATTTGTGTAAGACAAAAAATATTGAAGCTAATTAGCTGAAAACGAATGGTTTTCTGTGGCTGATTGTTCCTCTTGTTCACTCCAGGTGGGAACTGGCAGCCATGACCACCAACAGTAACATCAGCAGGCCCATCTTCTCCTCCCACGGCTGATGATGCTACTGAATGTGAAGCAGAACCAGAGCTCTGTTTCAGGACACCGGGCTGTTCTCTTTCTAATCAACTGAGACTGGGACTGTTTTTTTTCTTTCTGTATTGGATTTATTTTCCACATTCTTCGAGTGAAACTCATTTACTGACCAATATAATCCTGCCTCTGACTTCCTTGGGCGCCATGAGCTTCCTCACGTCCAAGGAGATTTTAACCCTCGAAGACGGTGGTCGTGTGAGACAGAAACCGCTGACACCTGTTCACCCTCTTTCTCCTCTTTTCTAGCCTCTCTAGAAATCCAATCAGCCTCTGATAATCATGGACTTCAGATCTTAAGCACAGGAAGAGACATGAACTTCAGCTAAAGGTCTTGAGAGCGAACCTCCTTGGCGAGGATGTCACACTCGACAGAGCTCCCCTGAAGAAACAAACGTGAGCCTTCTGTTCCAGACATACAGTAAAGAGACTGAGGGGGTCAGGAGTTTGTATATCTCGCAGTTTTAACTTGGTCCTAAAATCGTGTAAAACTACCATGTCTATTTATGGCATAAGTTATTATTGTTCAGGCTAACCGTACTACTTAGGTGTTAAATGCAAGGAGAAAATATTTGGTACCACAACGTTGGGGTAGAAGGCTTATATGGAAGGTTCAGTTTGAGTTTTCAATGCTTGGCTTTCTTCATCCTAACTCGGCGGCCCACCCCCTTCTTAAGTGTCTCAAACGGGACTTGCAAGGCGGCTCGTCAGTCTTGCAAAAATAATCGAGTCCATCTACCTCCGTCAATAGATCACCACGTGTCATCGAGTCTTTAATGAGGCGTCCGACAGATTGAACAATCTACAGTACTTTCTACCAGAAGAAGAAAAAAGCCTTTTCACAGGGAATTTTGTGTTACCAACCCCCCGTTCCTGTAGTTTTGTTTTTTTTCTGTGCCAAAATGTGGAAGAGAATCACGATGCAAATACACACTGTGTACGTGTACATCTACAATGTAATCCTAGCCCATTGCTGTCAGGGAGATCGCCTCTTATATGCATAATGTAATTGTTCCTCTTGTAGACAATCCTACAGCGTTCGGAGTCTCTCTGCGTGACCCACATCTCCAGAGTGCAGGTGAAAAAACGCAAGGCACGCCCGCGTGTTTGTGTACGACTACGAGCGAGGCCACACCTGAGCAGACGACGTGAATGCATAAGGGCTGTTATTAGATCACACACTCGCCACAGAGCTCGGAAATAACTTGGAATCGCTTCAATCAAGGTTGTTTATTCAGGTTTGCGTTTGTACCAATTACAAATTTTAGAGCAAAACTTCTTTTTATGACTTTTATGTCAGACCACTTTAATGAAAGGATAAGCTTGATGATATTCAGTATTTTTGATTCTGTCAACAACAGCAGCTGGGCTCCGCAGCTTTACTCAATCAAGTGTTACTCAATCAGGAGTAAAGATGAATTGTTGGGGAATCTTTTCAGCCAATCGTGTATCTAGAGCTGACTCAAATCAATTCCTTCATTGTTGGGAAGAAACAAATGCAAATCTTTGACTCATATATGTTTGTTTTTAATAGTTTCTGTCTAACGCCGAAAGCTGACACCAGGCTGTGGATTCATCAATTGTTGATTTTGGTCTTTGTTGACAATAAGAAGATATAGAATATCACCAGACATATTCTTTCAGTCTTATAAATAAGGATAATAGCTAATAAAACGAGGATGCATATTCTGCCTTCTTATTTTAACATTAGTACTACTACAAAGCCCTAAACCTTTGCAAAACTAAGATGTGAACAGGAACCATGTTACCACACACTTGTGAGCTGCATCGATGCGGTTCAGTGCTGGTCTTTGGGGCCGAGTGTGCTGCTGCTTTCTGTTCTGCCCAGTGGTTAAATTTGAACTGGGTCAGTCTGTCCCCCATCGGCTTGGTAGAATTTTGACTTGTCTCCCGATCGGCAGGACTGAAATAACGTTGACCTACGAAATAACTGTTTACAAATCTGTGTATTTCACGTTAAGCAGTGTAAAAACAATCTTGAAGTCGCCAGATAACTGCACTAAAGCCAAATGTGGCATGTCAGGCCTTACAGCTAGGAGACGCGTCGTTGCTGCTTTCTGCCTAAATAGACTCCAGAGTGTGAGACGTCTGCCCGCCCGGACCCAGTCTGATTTTATTGAACGACCGGACCGGTCGTGCCGACGTGACCCAGCGACTCTTACGCTCTTCTGCACTGCACACGCAAATGGACATATCACACACGTGAAACCCCTCAGTAACCCAGTTGCTTGGACTATACAACAGGTAATGCAGTAAAACCACAGGGAAGCTAACAGGTGTATATATACATATATACAAAAAACAACTTCTGGTGAACAAATCAAACTGTTTGTGACACCAAATGGTCGTCGGTCAAACTGATGATATCTGTTCATTTGTAATGTGTGGTGTGGGAGTCATTTCTTTTCTTTTTTTTAATTTCAGGATTTGGGTCTTTTTTGTTGTTGCTTGAAGATTATGGGTGATGGTATTTTAAGTCAAGAACCTTTCTAGGAATATGATATCAAGTAAGTGACAATGTCAATTACTAGGGTCATAAATAAAATACCTGCATTAAAAAAAAAAACGAATCCTCAGTGATGGTCACTCACTTACTGCCAGTAAGGCCATGTGTTCGTGGCATTACATTTTCAGTGGCACTGATGTAAAACCACACGCGTTTTCTGCGGCTCCTCTCTCACGTCGCGTTCAACTCTGTGGGAAGGTTGGTTTTTTTTTGCAAGAAGTTGTTCAAACCTCCCGGGGGTGACGCGTGCTTTACCAAAATAAAAGCATCATTCGATCATAGTGCACATTCATAATAAAGTGAGCAGTAATTATTTGCCAAGCAGAAGTCCTAACTGATTTCAATGCGAAGGAGTGTATGCTATCTGCAAGGACTTACAATATGGTGATGAATAATTCATGAACAACGATGAATGCTTGGGGGGGATCAGAACAAAGTATGGGGTGTGTTTTGAATCAGTTTACAACTGTGCAAGCTCCCAATGCTTTTTTTAAAAATATATATTTTACTCATGTTTAGAGGGGACTCTAAAATCTGTCAAGGTGGGTCAGGACTTCCTGTGCAATATGCTTTATAACTGTATCAACAATAAAAAAGACAATTTGAGTTGTTAACATCTGGATACATTTTTAATGTGTTATTTATTGAATTTCTTGACAGACTTGTTTCGTTTTCAGAGCTTGTTCAGCTTATATTCTTTTGGGAAGGGGGGGGGGGGGCAATAAGAAGGGGTTGGCATTAACATTGGGCAACCGTATCAGGTAATGAACCTGTTTTATTCTTATTGCTTATATCGTAGTATTTGAGGTAAAGGTCAGTTTCTCCGTACGGTTCACTTTTGTTGACAGTTGACAGACTGCAGTCATTTTTGTGGTACGTGTTTCTTGTGAGTGTTTAAAGAGCGGGGTGAACCCGGACTAATCATGAGTTCTGAAGCTGTATGGATTTGGTCGAGACTGACCAGTGTTGCTGCCACTTTCTCTCTGATTTGCAAACTTGACAAAATGTACAGGAAAGCCAGACGTGTCCAATTTCCACCTCTTTATCTCTGGAATGACGTCTCCTCTTATAGCTACTGTATGCGGCACTTAAAAGTTACCAAAGGCCTTTGAACCCCGCAGTTACCCCCCATCCACGCTTCCTGCTGAAAACCAGCCACATCTGCCCCAGTTGGCCCGTCTGATTGCCCTCACTGTCTCCTTCGGTGGGTACTCAGAAGCCACGGTGCCACCCAGCCCCCCCCCCTTGTTGGCCCTCAGACTACCTAATGGGATGTGTGCGGCTGTTTTTGGGAATGACGGTGGTGGTTGGGGGGGGGGGGGGGGGCATCATTAGAAAGTGTCTCACCCTGAACCCCAGTCCCACTCTTGTAGCAGTAGCGGCCTGGCAGTTTGTTCCTGTCTGTCACCAGCCCTGTGCTATAAAGCCAGTCTTATCTGCAGTGTTAAGTGCAGGCCACAGACGGAGGGTCAGCTTAAAGTGAGGCAGCAGAGACACCCTGTCCCGCCTGGCCCCCGCCGCACACAGGAAGCGGGGCTGCGCCAGGTCCCCATTGTCTGGCTCTGGGGCCTGCCTTCGCCCCGCAACGCAGGCGCTAATGCAGGGGGGGGGGGGCACTCGTCCAAATTACTCTAATTTCCCTCAAGGACCCAGACGATCCCACTGGGCCCTTGAGTATCAGGCTGAGGATTTGTTCGGAGTGATTTGTTTTGTCTTGTCCCTCCCCACTATCCCTGTCCAGTGCCTTCACTCAAGTTCTAGTTCTCTGCTCGCGCCGCGTGAGGCCCACGAAATTGGGGATTTGCAAAACGAGGCATTGAAGGAGCGCGAGCCCTTTGAGGATAGAAGCTGCAGCTGTAGAACTTAAACTCGTGCAAAACTGATGGAAAGGAGGGCAACAGGTCGTCGTGTTCTGACACTGACACTCAGGGAAACGTCAGTCTTTAGCTTTTCACACGAGTGGCAGTTTTTTGTTTGATGCCAGGTTTTCTAGTATGCCTCACTCTTGTTCTGTGATGCCCTCAATCTATTCGTCTGCTACTGGAATGAATTCAGTGCGAGTGGCCGAGCCTCTCGGCCTCAGTGCGTCATGTTTACAGACCTGGAGCTTGATTCCCTTCCAGCAGGGGTTTAATTGAGTGACTAATACACACGTAGTTAAAGCCTCTCTGGGCCGAACTTCCACAGCCGACCGGCTCACAAGTCTGCTCAGAAGTTAACCAGTGATGCCTCGGGATGTTTTGTCTGCCGAGACTTGAATCTACCACGATACGGGAAGTTAAACCGTGAGGATTTCGCCTCCCATGTCCCCGTCGTGTGGCGTCAATCATACAGTAACGATGAGAGAATGACCGGCTCAAACACAAGCTTGATAAATGTTCACGAATGATCTGATGAGTTTGGTTCCAGTGTAATGAACCATATTTTCTGTTTGCGGACCTGTAGATCCCAGGTGCTGTTTGATAACTCAAAACAGTATATGTAACACATGTTTCATCACCTCAATACTTCATGACTCCCCCATCTTTACTTAGAACACACAATTTTGAAAGGACCACAATGCGTGAGGCGGTACCTCTCTTCGGGGGTCTCCCAGACGGTTCAGTTAGTGTTTGCAGACGTGTTCATGCAGCACTATATCTCCCACATCATCACAATTAGGTTTATTGTGATTTCTGTTATCGTGGACGTATAGTTCACAGGAGAACTGACAACAGTAATGTGAATGTGTTTGCATATGGGCCATGTAGCATTAGTAGTAGAAATTGTCATTATTATTTTGTGTGCAGCAGCAGCAGGTCAAGTTACGATATACTGTACTGATATACTGTTACGAAGTACCTGCACCTGAGTCTTTCAGTTTTTATATACTTATAAGTTATATACTTTATGTACTTCTACTCCACTGCATTTACAAGAAAAAAACAGTCTTTATATGAAACCCATCCTGGTGTCTTTGAAAAGAGTATCTGAAATTCCTCTGTGCTTTTACTTAGGATTTGAAATGCTGAACATTGACTTGCATTGGAGTTAATTCGACCACACAGTACTGGCTGTGGCCATTTGCTTAAGTAAAGAATCTGAGTACTTCAGGGGTTTGGTTCTGGGTCTCTTTTCGCCTTTGAGAAATTTGAAAAAAAATAGGAAGGACTGTTGTCAAATGTTGCTGTTGAGTGACAGATCAAGTTTATGTAGTCCCCCAGCGGACACAATAATCACACAAGAACTTTAATAAGCAGGTCGCATGAATGTGAAGGAGAATTTGACGATTTCCCAAACAAACAGATTATTTTCCCATCTGCACAAAACGTCCTCTCCATCATGACGTCTCTCATCTCTTTTCCACTCATAGGCACTGAAGTCATCCATCGGGTGGTTGTTTTTTGGTGGGGGGGGGGGGTCGGCAGCAGCTCACTAAATATAACCCAGCTCCATCATTTGTCATCGCGCCACAACGTGTAACTTTATCCCAGTCTGCGCGTTTTTTCTTCTTTTTCCTTTTTTTTCCTTTGGTTTCTTGCCCACCAGCTGAGTTGGATGAGAGGTGTCGGATCTTGGGCTATAAAAGGAGGGACGCTCACAAGGGTTTGACACTCATCATCATCATCATCATCATCCACACTGGAGGCTGAAGAGGTAGGAAGATGACGACTGTACTCTAGATCGAACTTAATGAATTCTCGTCTTCACGCAATGTGGGTGCTTTTAAAAAGGGACAAGAAGAACTATGGGATGTTTTAATTTATTGTCAGTTTTGTTATACCTATCACTCACGCCACGCAGTCTTCGTGTGTTTTACCTTAAAGGCGGCTTCTTCTGCGTCACGATGACTACATGGTGCAACTGGTGCAGATGTCGCGTCGGGGCTCCGTGCAGCCTCCAACATCCCCTCCCCCATCCCGTGCCCCATCACCTGCCCCATCACCTCCCCCATCCCCTGCCCCATGCCCTGCCCCATCACCTGCCCCATCCCCTGCCCCATCACCTCCCCCATCCCCTGCCCCATCCCCTGCCCCATCACCTCCCCCATCCCCTGCCCCATCCCCTAGCCCATCACCTCCCCCATCACCTCCCCCATCCCCTGCCCCATCCCCTAGCCCATCACCTCCCCCATCACCTCCCCCATCACCTGCCCCATCACCTCCCCCATCCCCTGCCCCATCCCCTGCCCCATCACCTGCCCCATCCCCTGCCCCATCACCTCCCCCATCCCCTGCCCCATCCCCTGCCCCATCACCTCCCCCATCCCCTGCCCCATCCCCTGCCCCATCCCCTAGCCCATCACCTCCCCCATCACCTCCCCCATCACCTGCCCCATCCCCTAGCCCATCACCTCCCCCATCACCTCCCCCATCCCCTGCCCCATCCCCTAGCCCATCACCTCCCCCATCGCCTCCCCCATCACCTCCCCCATCCCCTGCCCCATCCCCTGCCCCATCCCCTAGCCCATCACCTCCCCCATCACCTGCCCCATCCCCTGCTCCATCACCTGCCCCATCCCCTGCTCCATCACCTCCCCCATCCCCTGCTCCATCACCTCCCCCATCACCTGCCCCATCCCCTGCCCCATCCCCTGGCCGAGCCCGAGCCCGACCGCCGCTCACTCTGCAGGAAGATCAGGTGAGTGCTGCTCCTCGTCCGCGCTCTGCCACGCGACCTCTAGTGGCCGAGTCAGGACACGACCGTGCAGGCAACATTCATTTACGCGACGCGCCGCAGGCTGCGCACGTCGTGCGCTTCTCTCCAGTCTGCAGACACTAACCCAACCCTTCACGAGGCTTCACTTAGCTTCCGTCCTGTTGACTCGGCGCAGAAACACCCTGCAGAACCATCTCTTCGATGGACGTGGAATAATAATATTTATATTGTGGGGAATAAAATGAATGAGATATTCTTCAAACTATTAGTCTGGTACTTATGAGGATCCTTCAATTTTTTTTTACTTGTATAGTTTTGATGTTAAATTACATGCTGGGATTCAACTGGTACGATTCCTCACACTCTGTGTCCCTGTGACGTGGGAGACCCCACTCTGAGGACACCCACTGCATAAGGCCAGGAAGGGCAGCAGCAGAAGCCCAGCCTCCCCTTCGTTGTCACCGCCCACGCTGAAGCCCTGGCAGCTATAAAAACCCCCAGGCTCTCTGTGGATGGGCCCAGACAGATAGTGGACCCCGCAGACGAAGTCTACCGAGAGCCCTTATTTTCTGCTGCACGCACAGCCTCTCATATCAGCAGTTTCCATAGGAACCCTGCATATTCAAAGTCTGCCTCCAGCTCTCGGGGAAGAGACACCTGGCTGAATTGTGAAAGGGAGGCTGTTCAGGCCAATTCATTTTTCTTTTCCACAATTGCCCCCATGGAGGAGAAAGACTGAAAGCATTTTTTTGGGGGAATGAAATCGTGGCAGTAGTGACTCAACTCTGGCTCCGCAGTCTTAGTTCCCTCAGCCTTCTTCCAAACTCTGACCTCAGCGACCATGGTCTCCCACAGATCCACCAAAGGAGCATCCAAAGCCCGACGGGACCACATCAACCACGAGATCAGGAATATGCGGACTCTGTTGCCCCTCACCCAGGAGGACGAGGAGCGTCTGTCCTACCTGCACTCCATGGCGGCCATCTGCACCTACATCAGGAAGTCCGTCCTCTTCCGGGGTGAGTCTGCAAACTTCGGTTACACTCGTTCTTTCATGACTGCAGTCTACATTCAGCACGTGTCACCGTCAAACTGAACGGGACTGAGATCTCAGTACTGTGGGGAATCCATCACAGAGAACAGATGTGACAATCCACAGAGATGCTCAGAGTGCAGCCGAGGCTTAACTCGCTCCGTCTTCTCTCAGGGCTCCCGGCCGGGGAGAGACCGCACTGCTCTCCGCCATACGAGGCCTTTCTTCAAGCCCTGCACGGCTTCATCCTGGTCACCACCACCGACGGGAGGCTGGTCTACGTGTCCGAGAATGTAGCCGAATACCTCGGTCAGTCCATGGTGAGTCTTTTGATTTACTACAACGTCGAGCTCCAATGAGGTGTCGCAGGGCATCGGACTTGAAGCAGCTTTCGGTGCCTCGTGATTGCACGCCGGACTTTGACCTGTTGTATCTAATTGTGAACCTTGTAACTTTCACCAGATCGATGTGCTTCAAGCAGACACCTTTTATGACATGGTGGAGCGCTCTGACGTGGACAGTGTGAAATCGAACCTGGATATGGGAAACAACTCGTCATCAGGTAACATTAAAGACTTCAAAATTGCAAAGTGTAGAATTTAAAACTATGTTCCTAAAAATAATACTGGCCCCTCATGTTGTTTCTGTACTGAGTCCTACCTGGTGACAGGTCAAATGTAATATAGAAACTGGGGAGCAGAAGAGTCCAGATATGTTTTTTTTCCCCCTTAAAATTAAGATGGTAGTTCATAGTGAAGTTAACTTATGAAGCTGAACAACCGTGTTTTCCTCCTTCAGAGAGAAGCTTTGTCTGTTGCATGCGAACCTCCAAGGCCTTCAAGCTGCAACACGGCAGCTGCTGCTCCATGCTGGTCCGAGGCAGCTTCCAGTCCTTCCCTCAGCTCTGTCCTTCCTCGGCCGCGGCCTGTCCCGCCGCCGATCCCGTGTTCGTGGCCCTCTGCACGCCCACGGTGAACCGCCTGACGAGCTCCGACTCGCACTTCTGTCACAGCTTCACCAGCGTCCACGGGCTCGACATGACCTTCACTCAGCTGTCTGACAGGTACGGTGATAGTCTCCCCGCTTTAAACAGACGCGATCAGAATTGTTGTGCCTGTTACTGATCAACATTTGTGTTTTTTGTTTTTGTTTAGTGTTATACACTATTTGGGATATTCAGCGGCGGAGATGGCCGGTCGATCGTGGTACGGCCTCGTCCACCCTGACGACCTTTCGCTAAGCGCAGATTCTCACAGGAGTTTAAGTAAGTGTACAGTTCCCAGCAGGAATACTCGAGATGTGTTTCACCTGAATACTGAACAGCCCACAACCGAGATAATTAACATTTCTAAAAACATTTTTTGAAAAATAACCTTTGGTTAGTGATGCCTGTGGAAATCACATTTAATCATAGAGATTTTGCTTCAGTGACCTTTGTCTAATGAAGCCCAAAGTGTGTGTGTGTGTGTGTGTGTGTGTTGATATTAGGTTGGAGCACTGGTTTCTCGTCAGTGCAAGTCATTTGTCTGTGAGCATTAATCATAGTAACCGTGCCTCTTCCCTGTCTGCTCCAGTGGAGACGGATGAGGGCTCCCATGTAGAGATGGTGCTGAGACTCCAGCGCGAGGATCTGTCGTGGACCTGGATCTACATTCAAGCCAACAAGGAGTATCAGGGCATCAGCTGCACTAACTACATCATCAGGTACGAGAAACTGTAATCTGCAGAAGTGTAGAAAAGAATGAATGAATATTGAGCGGTTTGAAACCTGAAAGCAAAGACTTACAACACATTGTTCTGCTCTCGTAGTGAAACGGAGGCCAGATTTCTGCAGACGAGAGTTGGCAGCGATGCCTTCCGGCCATCAGCTCTGGCAAACTCCTGCCACTTGGCATCTCAACAGTCGCCCCACTCTCAGACCCACAGTAACTCGAAATGTTTTAAAAGGAAAAGGTCGTCCGACAGCCAGGGCGAGGAGCCAGGTGTCCGAGTGAGGAGGGAGTCGGAGCGAGACGTATGCTACGTGGCGTGCGTCTACTCCCAGGGCGAGGGCTCACCTGACGGCCTCGCTCTCTTCACCCCTCCCTACAGCCCGGACTCCTGCAGCTCCCCCCTGCAGCAGGAGGAGCTCAACCATGACCTCCTGATGGATGTGCACGGATACACGGATCAGCTGCTCTCCTCCCCCGAGGCCTCGCCCTCGTACTACTCCTACCCGGAGGCCGGGCTCACCTGTCACCCAACACCCTCCGACTCCCTCCCTGCAGCTGCCCAACACCCCTTTGACCAGGGGTCCTTTCGGCTCAGTGCCCTCTCTGCACTCTCCTCCTCATCTCCGACGTACGATTTCCAATCTTGTACGGCTGATGCTCGATTAGTTCCCGACTGCCTGTCCGACATGCCCGAGAGCCCGGTGGACTGTGCTCTGCATCAAGACGACGATTTCAGCCTTCTAGAGCAGCCAGAAGGGGGCGGCCTCGCCCAGGCGCATCATGTGCGCCGCCACGCGTTGCCGCCGCATTCCGGTCTTCTTACCCCCGACCAGTCTCCTTCAGCCACAGAGTCTAACGAGTACAACGAGAGGGAGCAGGCAGAGATCAGTATTCTGGCGCAGCAGATCTCCTCTCTGGCCCGAAGCTTCGACATGTACCACACCCTGAACCCGCTTCAAAATGTGGCCCGGCCCGCGGCTCCAGGCGCTCTGTCCTCCGCCCGTGACTGGCCCCGTCACCCTCCCCTCCCCTCCGCCCTTCCTCCCAAGTGTGGGCTGGTCCTCGATGACGGCGCGTTCGACAGGATCCTGAAAGACCTGGACGTGGTCACGGGGAGGAGCAGCCGCACGTCCGGCCCCGCGGTCGCGTCGTACAGCTTTCAGGAGGCGTCAGAGTGCAGCGCCCCAGAGGCCCCGCTGTCAGCGGAGCAGTACACCGCCGTGGCTCCCTTCACTTTGCAGCTGGGACGCCACGACCAAAACACTGGGTTGCATCAACTCAACCACTACATGCAGAGTGGCCTTCGGCCAGGTAATTTCCACCAAGCGGTGCATTCACGACATTCGTGATGTCCTGCTTTGCAGTATAAAGGGTACAGATATTGAACTTACAGCTCACACATTTCATTTTCTGTCTCCTTCTCAGATGGACTGGCTGAAGAAAACCTGTTCTGAAATAAGTCTGTGACTTACTGCACTACCAGCTGTATGACATATTGTCAGGACAATCTTCCTTTCGCTGGATTCAAAGAAGACTGTGAGCAAAGACATTTAAAGGACGTCTTCGCCGAGACACTGTTCCCCCCCCAGATGACTTCTCTCTGAATGTAGCAAAGAATCTCAAGTAGATGCTGTACTCTTCGAGGATACAGCTTTGTCTTCACTCCTGCAGACTGCTGTCAACTGATGTTTTTTCGCTGGTGTCTCATGTTTTATGAAAACGGTACTTTTTTAGACTGACTGTCGACTGATGTTGGGGTATGTTTTTCTTTGAATACGAAGTGACCACAGTTCACTATCGAGCACTTTATCATGTCATTGCCTCAAGAACTGTACAAATGAGAAGATGTTTAAAGGGAACATTACAGAGAATTGAAAGCTGGAGGAGCTATGACACACACATCACGCCTTATTATTGCAATTTTAAATACTTGTTGTAGGTGCCTTAAAACACATACGCCAGACACTTATCAGTTTGCCAAGTTTGCCAAAAAAATAATATTTACATTCCTTATTTTTCAAATGTCTTTTTCAGTGTTTACCAGTAAAGAAACCAGACTCAGTCAATGAGCAGTGAGATAATGATGATTGTGAATTCAACACCTACCTCAGTGGTACATCTAAATACATTCCATGTCAGAATTTTATGAATTCGTTGTATTCATATGGACAGACTTAATGTGAAACTTCACTCATTCCAGATAAATATGGTACTGGAGCTGTACATGTTCAAATGTTCAGTGTTATCGTGGTATTTCTCCAAATGTTTGAAATTGAAATAAATCTCATGAAAAACACCTTGGCTCTTGTTATGTATTTGTTGGGGTATATTCTACCACAACATCTCGTCACAGATGTACAGTGTACGTGACTTTCCTCTTTCAATTTTTTAATCAAAGTCGAGTACCAAGTCCAACCTTTTATTCCAGTAGTGTCAAACTCATAGATTTACCTCTCTGATTGAAATCAAGCAGTGAGGATAATTTGGTTCAATGTCCCGGCCGGGCAATATTTTCTAGAAAAACTAAACGAAAATCTGAATTAAATGAAGAACAAATACAACAAGCCGACTGAATTCAAGTCTAATATTTACACTTCTTTGATTTCTCTTTTGGTCTCCACTAATCCCTGAGACAAATATCTGGCTCGATGACTCTGTCTGCTACATGGTGCCCGGCAGGAGGGTTTTCTTTTAGTTTTTCTTTTACTGGAAGCAGCTGCCTGCTGGGGCTGAAAACTGGTGAGAGCGGTGGGAATGAACCAAAACAGTTGCAGGCCATAAAACCTAAAACGATGGACTGCGAGAGTCTGCGACTGAAGAACGGTGCAATGATTCTTGAAAGGTTCGCGACTGCTAACGGCACCTTTTCACATTACTCTGAATAACTCCAGTTAATGCAGAAATATTGATTAGTGCGGCTTTTAGAACACGCCTTTTTGTAGGAGCCGTTCTTTATGGGTCTGCTGTAATTTTTTCTTCTTTTCTTTTCTTTTTCTACGTCTGACGAGATGGTGGCTGGGATAAACGGCTACTCTACACCGGACTACTGGACTCCACCGTGCTCCATTGATTTTAACATATTGTGGCAGGCCAGACCAATGAGTGCATATAAACTGTACACAAGAGGAATCAATTAGGCGTTTGGACCACGAGGCATAAAGGAGCAGTTAGGCAGAGAAAAGAATTGACTCTGCTGCTGAGGCGATTGATGGATAGGCTCGGTTAAACACAGATGTAGCTCCCGTTGAGCGGGCCGGTTTCGTGGGGCACGAGTGTGGGACAGAAAGGCTCCACAGCCGGGGCACCGCAGTCATGCTGCTGGTGCAGGGGCTGCAATGCAGAGACCCCCATGTTTTTGGTTTTTGTTCTCATGCAAGTTGAAACAGCCACTAGATGGAGTGATAGCTCCAACTGCTTCCAAGTGGCACAAATATCTGCATCGCTGTGATACTTCTTCAACAAGCTTGGGAAAAAGTGTGTATGTGTGTGTACGTGTATGTGTGTGCGTGTGTGTGTGTGTCTCCGCAAGCAAACAGTCCAGATGCCTAGTGTTATCCACTGAGACCTAATTAAGAGTGAAGCCTGTTGAAGGGTACAATGGCAAATATGAAGTTCTCACCAAGTCCCCGCATCTGCTCTGTCACTCGGCGTTACCCGGAACAATGACGATTTCCCAGAGGCAGGGTGACACCGCGTCCGTGGCATCGACGACTTAGTCCACACACCAAGGAGACGAATCGCCAATCGGAACTTTTCACACAGTGAGATCCCACGTCTCTACGGATCTCACAGCACAGCAGCCGAGAGGGGTTGTTCTGTCGCTGTGGTTACATGATTATAATTAGATCAGGCATGGCTGTTTCATTTAGAAATCATTCAGGAATCATGAAAATATATATATATATATTCTAACATTATCATCCGCAGTATATGGCAGTGATCAGTGGCTGCGTTTGTGTGAAAAGGATTTTAAACAATGGAAACAGAATAACACACTGAAGATTTCAAGATTAAACACACACACACACACACACACTCTCTTATCTCTATAACTTGAGTAAATGTATCACTTAATTACACAGCCCCCCCCCCCCAGTCTCCCTGATGTTAAATTAAGCAGATATGAGATTGAATTAATGGTGAACCACTGCAGGAGTCTGCCAGCTAGTGGAAGTGAATGATGAAACACGTTGAGATGATGCTGTGATTCATACCTGGCGTTCGGGGGCTGAAAGTGATGCCATACAGCAGAAGTGACGAGAGAGAAGCACAGGGAAAACTGTCACCTGCCCGTCTTCAGTGCTCTCTCAGGTGGATGGCTGGAGGGCGGATGCTGACGGAAAAGCGCATCGCTGCAGTTAAACACAGCGACATCGTGGATGAGAGTCTTTTTCAAAGCTGTGCCTCCCACAGGCAAGCTGAAGTTTCACATCCTGCCTCACTGGTGGCTTCTCATGAATGATGAACTATTTACTCGCAGAGAAAATAAGCTCCAAATTGAAAGTCTGACTGATTTCAGACAACGGGGCCTCGGGTTGGCGCTGCCGCGTCTGTGTTTATTCGCGGGCTTCGTGCTCTTGCCGCCACTGAGGCCAGGTTTCAGGGGCTCCGTTGGAAGCTTACCGTGGCGTATGCATTCGTTTTTGAAGTAGCTGATGCAGAGAAGCCGTGCCAGCTCAGAATGTGATCCGTGTACTTTGCTCCAGGAGTGTTTGGCAGGCGGAAGCGGTGACACAGATGATGGCCACCAAAGTCACGGGGGAGACCTGAGCTGTTCTTGCACGTTATCCTGAACCTGCCTTCTCCCTTCTCCGCTCATTCGCCCTCCTTGTCTCAGAGCAGAAAACAGCCAGACATTGTTTTGGCTGCGGCACATTTCCATGTCCACGTCGCCGTTGTCCCACTTTTCAAAGGAGGCACATCACCTGACTGGTGTTTGGTTCAGTCGGCGCACACTGGCACTGTAATTGGGTTAAACAAAAGGACCCGAAATAGATCGCAGCCTGTTCCTGCAGGACCCCTTCTGCTCCTCTCGCTGCCATGCCCGAAAACCACCGCTCTGATTTCCATGCAGAATCAACATGTCCAGTTGATATTCAGGAGAAAAAGCGCCAGGCGACCAGGGAGAAGGGAACAAGCGACGGCCCTATCAGAGCCTACTTAAGTGTGAATGTTGGATTTATTTTCTACTGTTCGCTCTTTTGCAGTTTAAGACGAAGCACCTGTCCACAGGACAGACACAAGCATCTCACCGTGGCCCGATTTGATTTCATAAACTTGTATATTCTATATTTTGTATAATGGAGAAAAAACTAAGCAAAGCATTTTCTCATTTAAGTCTCTCCAGTGGGGACTTTAGAATCGGTGCCTGGATGTAATATTGTGCGTTTACAGGAATCCCAACCGGATTTTTATGGGTTTAAATTGTTTTTTCTCTGCAGAAGCAACACAACTGGTTTTAGGGAGGAACGTCTCTCAATATATTTTGTATTTACACTCCACAACCCCCCCCCCCCCCCCAGCATTCAGAAAATCAATGCTCTGTGCTGGAATTCCAATACACGGCAGCACATAGGTGGATCTCTGTGAGATACAGTTTGATTTTTGCGAGAGCTGCTGTTGTCCGCGGCAGAAATGAGGGTGTTTAAAGTAATTGATGAAAATTACAGTGATTGCCAGTGATTACCCGCATGTGGCTCTGCAGCCAGAAATGTTCTATACTGAGCGTGTGTGTGTGTGTACAGGGCAAGTATCATAAACATGTTTATCTCTCCACTCCTGCTCTGAGTCCCAGGGGTAAACACAAATAAACACGAGGCACTGTATCTTATGGAAGGGCTCAGAGAGAGGCTGGAAATTAATTGAAAAGAAATGAAGTTGCTGAGATGCAATTATGACCGTGAATTGATGAAAATAAAGAAATAAAAAAACATTAATAACCGGCAAAATAATTGATGCTGCTGAAGCTGAATAAGAAATCAGCATTAATACCTTATTAAATGGTGGCCTTTGTAAATCAATTTAAGGACCCAGTTATTAATAAGCTCGTTAGCAGGACGTGCTAACGATTGCCGCTTTCTATTGGAGCAGATAAACGCGGGCGGCTGCGGCTCAGGAGTTAGTTGGTAGTGCACCCACCCGAAGGTCGGCGGTTCGATCCCAGCTTCCCCTAGTCCGTATGCCGTCAAGACACTCAACCCTTACTTCCCTCTGACGGTCTTCGGACAGTGTATGACTGTGACGGAAAAAGCGCTGTAAACAGCAGGACTGTATGAATGTGTGTGAATGGGTGAGTGTGACTTGTCCCATGAAGCACTCTGATTGGTCAATTAGACTAGAGAAGCGCTTTATAAATATAGTCCAGTTACACGCTGTTTATTATATTCCTTACAGTTTTGCTCTTGTTGTTTGGTTTTGGAAAAAAAAGCTAAAATAAGAGACACTCAGAGATTTCTGCTCTTGCACCTCTTCAGCACACAGAGAAATCCAAGCTTGACAGGAAGGTGATCACCGTCTGCAGCTAACAGTCCCTCGGTTCCCCATTTTATTTTTTAACATTTATTCGGCATTTTTCAGTTTCATTGTGCCAAATGGTTTTTGCTAATCCAACGGGATGACACAAGAATGCCTATTGGCTCACCCTCAATCTGTTTGAAGGATCACCCTTAAGTACAGTGGAAAATAAATCTCTAATATCACAGGTTTCCTGGAATATCTAATGCTAAGTCAATGCTGCTGTTCCACTGTCCGACAAGTGAACAACAACAACAATAAAGACTTTTTAGGGCATTAATTTTGAAAACTTTGAGACGTATTGGGTCACATTTCTTCACCGTTGTGTCATTTCAATTCGCACTTTTCTCTCGAGCATGTGTGGCATTTAGCCGGTGCTTCTCTTGCAGAAGTGTAAAATTATATTGATCTTTTTTCTTTCTCTCTCTCTCTCTCTGTGTGTGTGTGTGAGTGAGTGGTTCTTTAAAATTCATCACAGACCTTCAGAACCTTTTCAACGCTCAGTTAGCTCGGATTTAGCCCTCATTAACAATTCCGAAGGTGTGACTCATTCAAAGGACGTAAGGCCTCAGCTCATGCATAACAGAGACAATATTCAAGTCCAATGTTTCACCCCCTCCTTTAAAAGACATTTGAAAGCACAATTCTCCAAACCCCCACGACTCCATATGTATCCTCTCTGCAAGACACATGATGTGCAAGCACAGATTTTCCATGTTACCATATAATAATGAATTGTCTTTTTCGTCAATCAACATCAGAGATTTATTGCTGATGTCAGCAAAGGCCACATTGTCACAGTCTCTGCAAGATGTTTTTAATGATTAAAATATGTGTTGTGTAGCTATGAATATTTCTGAATAATGCCACACTCTGCTGAGAATGTGGACAGTTAACTCAGCAGGAGAAGAATCTTTCCACTGCAAAGATTTCCCTTTCTTCTTTTTGAGTCGCTTCCAACCAACCATGAGGAAAACTTCTGGTGACACTCGGGGGCGAGACGAAACTCTCGTAGTTTCACTTGCAACAAAAAATCCCCAGCACTGTGGGGGTCAGTGCGTGGGTGATCTCAGACGTTGTTTGAAGGATGACGGAACAGAACGTGGAGAAGATAAGCAGTGAGAGAGATTTCCGTTTATCACTTGACCTCTGCATATAAACATGTACTCTCCGCCGCTACTGAGCTTCCGCTATCTGGAAGGACTTTATCTTTTTGTTTTGTTTGTTTGTGTGAAAAATGCACAGTGGGTAGTGGCGGATGAAGGACTCTAAGTGCTTCAGTAAATGTACAAAGAGTTCCAGATGAAAAGATCATTGTACAACAGGATTTATTCATGATGAGGTATTTCGTCGTCATACTGCAGTCACAAGTGGTGCTGCGTTCAAGCACAAAGAAAATTGAAGTACCGTATATTGCCATGGTAACGGTACAGTGTACACACACCAGTATAGGTAACGGTAAAAGGACTGAACCTCAGCCTCCTGGACTAAAATGACGTTTCATAAACACACTGTTATGTCAATCCAACTACCTGGTGCTTCTCAGAACAAATACAGACGTGCATGTGGGCGAGCTCGTTATATTCTGTGCAATATGACGCACAAAATGGCAGACTGCCTTGCCAAGAATAAAAGCAGTAGCAAAAAAAAAGAAGAAATCCCAGGATTGTTCTTGCTTCTGCAAGGTCATCTCGTGACTTTTCACTAGTGTGGAGTTGGTGTGAATTATAGAGAGCAATCTTAATGAAATTAGGAGTTTCTGTCTCATTAAAATATTCTGGAGGTGTGAATATTTCCTCTGATTTGGGAACCCTACCCTGTCTTGCTTTTTGTTTATTGGCGCCCTTTATACGTCTTTCATCCTATATCATAGCTCAATTGTTCTATGTAAAACTCCTTTTAAAACACAAGAGGAAACAAGACTCACCCATTTCGCTGATCATTATTCAGCTCGTTCCAGCCCTCGCTAATGATTATAATTGAAGACAGTGCAGCCAGTGGGACAATTTGGCATTGCCTACTCATTAATCTATTCATTTTACACTCAGAGTAATGTGCTGAATGTGATCCTGGTGACCTCTGGTCTGGAGGGACCTCAGTCACGTGTTCAGGTCCCGGACACCTCCTCCCACAGACCGCACTGCTGGAACAACTATACAAGAATCTCTGCTACGAGGAAGAGAAAAGAGAATGGTAATGTAGCTCGGGCTGCCTGCCAAATGGAAAATAAAGATGTAATTAGACAGTGAAATGAACATGGATTTGCTTCTGTACACATATTTTATTGCGCGTTCTGCACCCCCAGAAGCCGCGAAGCCACGTCTACGGGACTCGCACGCGCTAAATGGCTTTGTGCGCCAACAAACAAAAAATCTATAAGGATTTCACAAAGCTAATCAAACATGATCTCTCCAGATTTTGTACAGGAAAGCAGATGATTCGACCTGCATAAACCGTACTCAGCATTAAAGCAGCCACTTTGCCGAATCAGCAAGAGTTTAAAGCTCCTCACGGCCTTAAAATACTGAAAGTGTTGGGGTGTAACAGAATATTGGTACAGTACGTTACATTATTCCTCTGGAAAACTCCTTGTTGGAAGTTAAAACTGGAACTTACTGAAACTGAAATGCCGCGTAATGCGTTATTAATTAAATGGTTTCGCTAACAACGGCTAGATAGCTCACATAAACGTACGTTGTTTTTTTGAATTCCGACTAAATGTGCAACTGGAACGCAATCAACTCGGGTTCAGGTGGGACATCGTTCCGAGCTCCGAACACCAAGTTCCGAGGTATAATGGAGTGCAGCATAAGTGGGTCACAAATTTAGAAAATTAATATATGAGCAACTGTTACCTACTTAGTTGCAATTTAAATGGGGTGGTATCAGATTACATTTAGCCTATACGTATCTTTAAGCCATTTGATGCCATATAGGAACACAGGGAAGGTAAAAGCTGCATTTTCTCCAGTTGTTACCTTGTTAGTTGCAAGGCACCAAAGTGAAAACAAAATGCTCTGATGCATCTGTAAATTCACATTTCTACTTTCATCACGTTTACTGGTGTTTCACTCTCATGCTGGAAAATAAAAGGTCAAGGAAAAATTGGGCCTTCACAATTTTATGCCAGACTTTAATACCACCATCTGGGATCAGTCTACTTTAGGTAGCAGTGCTGTGTGAATGCTACATTCACACACACACGCACACACACACACACACACACACACACACACACACACACACACACACACACACACACACACACACACCGTGTGCAATAATGTAAGACATTTTCTTTCTGCCCTTGCTTCTTGACTTGTCTGTGAGTGTATTGCTGCCACATGACGCTCTCCTGTTCCTTTTTCTAATTCCAGGTTTATGACTCGGACTCCGTGGGTTCAGGTGTCTAATGGGAGTTCTGATGATGAACGCTGAGGCGTTGACACAGGGATGATTTATAGTACAGTAGTCACTGGGGGTGTGCTCTGCCTGCGCCACCCCGGAGAGATGCCTCCCATCACACACGTTTTTGCATTCACTTGATTCCTGTGCTGGCGATGACTCACACCACTAATGAGGCACCCACAGGACAGACGAACGCTCCGCAGTTACACTATTGTTTTATCCTTCGCCGCAAACATGTGCACGGCTCCTCACCAGAGAAGCCGTTTGATCTGTCGAGATACGTGATAGCTATCGGAAACACGTCCTGTTGCAGAGGGTCATGTGGTTGTGTGAACTGACTGCACTCGGGAAGAAAAAAAAGTCACGACGCCTGGGTGAAACACGAAACAATACATTTGACTATTCAGACCGTGACATTACTGAGACATACAATTCCCCTAATTGCCTCCAAATGTCATATTTTGTTTTCCCATTTCATCCCACGAACACTGTGATGTAATGTTCCTTCACACATGTTTTCACCGAAGGAACAATACATTTCCATGTGATGATTCAAAGCAATTTAACCCTTCAATTCAATATGCATTAGATTGCTGATTCTTTGTGGCTTTATTAGTAATGTCAAATAGGACCAATTCTGTAAAATAGTAATGTGCCTTGCTATTAGATCTCAAACAATAAACAACATTCAAAATATGTCCTGGGGTGCAATTCCCCATGTGACATTGTTGGTCTATATCCACTCGCCCCTTGTCGCTCTCTCCAAACCTCGTACATATGATTGGTACGACAGAAAAATATGCAAAACACTCACACATTTTTCTTGTCCAGACGCAGAGTCCCAAACTCTAATTGTCATCTCTGCCTTCCAGCGACTCACGACACTTTTTAAAAACTGCCATGACCTGGAAAATTAGAGTGAGCATTCTGACGCGTCAGGAAACTGAACCACACGTAGGATAGACAACTGAACTTTGAAAATAAAGAAGAGCAGTTTATTCAGTACATGCAGCAGAGATTTAAAAAACTGTGCCGTCTGAGATCAATTCAGTCAGACTGAGAGGTACAGATAGAAAATATATTATTGTTCCTACAACAGCAGAAACGTCTTTGCTGGCAACTTTTAAGCTCTGCAGGTTTTTTCCAGGAGTCAGAACCCTGACATTTTTTTCGAGAATCAAATAAAAGCAAACATTTCAGCAAGTTTTGCATTTATACACACAACAGTTATGAACAAATACTGATGCACCAGGTCTCTCTAATATATAACAAGATTCAGCAAAATAAATAAATATATATATATATATATATATATATATATATATATATATATGATACTACAAACCCCCCCCCCACATTCTCTCTCTCTTCCTAATAATGCCTGCTCTAATGATAAACCAGCTCACTGCTGTGAAAGAAAAAAACCTGTGAGGTCAAAATGTGTAAATTGAAATTTACGGGTCTAATTAGAACGCACAGCATCATTTGAATAACTCCCTTCCCATATTCTCTTTGGCTGTGATCTTTCGGTCATTCTTCACAGGGGGGATGTTTAGAAGTCTTCTGTAACTCTGAAAATACACATTAATGTAATATAAAAGGCTTTGCTCAAGGCTTCCCTGTTTACAGTTGTTTCATATGCTTTCCACAACAGTTAATAATATTTCTACTGGGGGGGGGGACCACTGAGACCACTTTCCCAGTAGCAGTTTCAGGCTTTTGGACCCCACTGTATATCAATAAAGGATGAATTGACTAGATTATTGGTGTGTTTAAGCGGTTGCTGGAAGTGAAAATAAAAGTAGCGGTGGTTCTTGCAACTTGTATTTTTATTCACTTTCACTCCTCTCATCAGTGTCGTTGCCTGATTTAGCAGGCGGGGTTTCTCGTTGAACTAGCTGTAGAAACGAACTGTACACTACATGTCCAACTACCACAATGGCATTTCTTAGTGTAATTGCTCATTGGGTCACTGGTTTTTCACCATACATTCTCTATTTCTTTGTATGTTTATTCACAGTACATACAGTCTATTTGAATGTGCAGGGCAAAACCCCCAAATTATTCATCACTATTACTCATTACTTGAGTACACAATATTCATGACTAAATTATTATATGAGTACTCAGTGTGCATGAATTCGTCCTTTGCGATGTTGTTGAATTGACCAAATGTGTTGACAGACAGACAGACAGATAAACACAGGGTGAAAACAATACCACAAACTCTATTGTGGCTGTAAAATATGATGGTTGAAAGCAGCAAAAAGTTAAACACATGCTTTTTGTTTGATCAATGTGCCAAAGTGTTTCAGAAAAAGCTGCATTCAAAATCAGCAACAGTATTCGTATGGGTTCACATTTTGTTAATGCAATTCTTGTACGCGTGATGCTATTGGGGTTGTGATCCTAAATTAGACATCACATACTGTATCTAAACTGGGCTGTGCTCTCCTCCGGTGTGTGGCCTTTCAGTCACATCACCTCTACCGGAGGAGAGCAGGTTGTGACTGACAGGTTCAGTGGGTGGTGAGGATGTGCGCGCTCCCCGAAGCAAGACGTGCAGCAGGCCTCAACCGCTCTGTGTCTTTTCCTTTCCTATCGATCGGAGCCAGTTAGACCATGTCTGCCCCTATGAAAGGTCACTGGCTCTTTTAATATCTCCCGTGTCACCGTGGACGGACACCAGTGGTCACTTACATACATTAGAGCCTGTGGAGAGGCATGCAATGCTCTGGATATTCAACTACAGCCCTTCATAGGCCACCTCGGGGACTGAGTGGAAGGACTTTGAATCCCCCCACATCATCTAAACTAGAATGACTCCATTGAGGAGGAAAATACAGAGTTCATTTTATCCCTGCCTCACACTAAAGTTGATGAAATTACTCTGTCTCCTTCACTTGGCAGCAAGGATCAAATATTAATTACAATTAATCAAACTTTGCATATGACAAAGGAATTTAGAGGGGGTCAAAAACGTTGATTGCACTCCATGTGGTCACTGGCTTCATTCAGGGCATGTTGCTATGCTCTAAGTGCTTTTGCTGAGTTTGAAAATTTGAAATATTAGCAAGTTATTAACTTCCCCTAATGGGAAAATCCTGCTCATGGAATGCAAACGAGGTGAGAGAGCAGTTAGGCGACAACAAGAGCATTGCTCAGCCGCTCATGGGATATTAATGCTGTGTTCATTCATGCGCAGGCTGAAACAGCAACTGTCTTTT
The DNA here is from genome assembly GCF_022379125.1 of Scophthalmus maximus. Taxonomy (NCBI): domain Eukaryota; kingdom Metazoa; phylum Chordata; class Actinopteri; order Pleuronectiformes; family Scophthalmidae; genus Scophthalmus; species Scophthalmus maximus. Next base: position 10,271,191 of record NC_061524.1, on the reverse strand, counting down.
TAAATACTGGTCCAACACAGTCATAGCTTAAGTCCACCCAGGGTTTTCTTTAAGTGTCTAGTCATAAAGAGTGGTTAATTATTGGAAAACCACCGAAAGGATTCCCGTGTGTGGCTGTAATGTGAGGTGCTCTTGATGAGAATGGCCGTTTAATGATCATCGCCGGCTCATCCTTATTCATGTCTTTATTGATTTTCAAAGGGATGATTTTGTAGTTATGAAAACATGCTGTGTCAGGTGCATTAATCTTTTTCCTCTTCACAAAAGTTAGCAACCATTTTGTTTTCGTGGTTCAATTTATGCAACAATGAACAAAAATTCATACCGAGGGAAATTTTGTTTCTCCACATATTGCATGTCAGAGCGACACGACCTACATTTTACTAAGGGGTCCTTTTTTGTGGTATTATTATTGTAAACGTATGTTCTTTTAATCATTGTAGTGGCATTCAATTTTCATCTAGCACCATCGTTAGGTCCAAATCTTAAGTTGGTCTACGACCATGCCTTCAAACTTATGACATTACCATCAACCAAGGCTGTACTTTGTGCTAGATAGTAAATTCTATTAAAAGAGTGTGACCACAATAAACAGTGTAGCTGCTTAACATTTGCATGTGTCATGTCTAGTCCCTGTGTCAAGTTTCTGTTTTTATTTCGTTTCATGTTTGCTGTTAGTTCTTTTCATTTCCTGTTTTACTTTGTTGATTGTCTGTTCTCCCATGTGTTATCTTGATGTACTTCCTGTCTGATATTTCCCGCCTGTGTGATTACCTCATTGTCTCTCCTGTCCTGGGTATTTAAGCTCTGTCTTCCGCTCACCCCAGTGCGAGATCGTCTGTCGTTTTTCTCCCATGTGTCCTGCTTTCCCGAGTTCCGGTTTCCCTTGGATTCTGACCATTGCCTGTTTTTTGGATTCCCCTTTTGCCTCTCGATTTTTGGACACTGTCGTTTGTAAGCTTTTATTAGTTTGCAAATAAAGCCGTTGTATTGTACTCACCTGAGTCGTGCATTTGTGGGTCCATCCTCTGGTGTGCGTGATAGCATGTGAGCAGGCTGACTTTGTTATTTCCAGCGCCACTAGCATGGCTGGAGACGTTTGTTTCCCTTAAGACAGGGACATTTCCTAGGGTGAATTATATGGCTGGATAAACACAGTGTATTTGTCCAGACTGATGATATATTCTCCTGAACTAAACCGTGATGACGTGTATTTAGTCAGGCTTGCCATCTACTGCATGTCAGCGTGTGTGCAAATAAAGCCACGAAACAGCTGATGGATAACAGTTACAAAAACTATGAAATTAGACTTTAACCAGTCAGAAGATCCATGACACTAAACTCAATAAAGCAATTAAACCGGCAACTGCATTTGGCTTTCCCTGCAGAGAGGAGCAGGGACAGTAATTAACTGGAATAAAACATATTGTTCAAACCTGATGATTTGTCAATAAGTGTCTCTATTACATTCTGTGTCAAATGTTGGGGAAATGAGGTGTGTGACAAGAACTAAGTGTGTGAGGCGCAGGACACACACACACACACACACACACACACACACACACAGTACAGATGGGTAGGGGGTTGGCATCAATTAGCAGACATGTTCCACTCTGCGTGTCGCCATGTGTTTTTCTTTCAGTGTGTGTTGGACTGCTCGCCATGCATCAGTTATCCCCATTACAGAACCTCTCAGAAATATCATTAGAATCAGTGACCTTTCGAATAACAAACAGTATGCTCATACACAATACTTTGAATGTTGGAAACTGAATTCACGTTACATCAGTATATAGTGTATGCACATTTTCACCTTTTTCCTGCTTTGGCCTCCCTCCACGGGTTTTGGCTTTTACAGTGAGGGTAGCAGGAGAAACACTCATGTTTTCTCCTGATCTCAACCAAAAGACAAAGATCTTCACTGATTATGATGTCAAGAGGCTGTTAACAGTTCCAGCAGAAAATGTTTAGCACAGTCTCAGCCATTAATTTCCTCCAGGTAAGTTGACGATCTCTGTGTCTTTACCCTCAGATGAACACCACCTTCTCTGTCTCACTCTCTGTTCATTCTCTGACTCATTACCGGGGCTATTTCTCTCATAATATATGAGTAATAAGACCCATTCACAATGACCATGAAGGTTCAATAGAGGCATGCTGGGATAAATTGTATAAGTAACAATCAGACCTCCTAAGGCTTCATACTGATATTAAGTTATAGAAGTATAGTTATAGATTATAGAAGTATAGTTATAGATAACATTTTTACACAGTATGAAATCACATATGCAGTAATTTCCCACTACAGTGCAAACTAACGACACCAGTATTTCATCTGTCTCCTAGAAATTACTTACATATACTAAATTGCATTTTAATGCACTTAATACCCAATTAGGTTGCTCGATTAAGCTTTTTATCGGTGTGATGAGAAATCTAATGAACTATTTGCTAAGTCGCAAAATGATACCTGTCAGCGTAATTCATTTGTTAATAGTCATACTAATGAAGTGGATAGCTAGTCCGTAGGTGTGCCTCTGGTCTGGACTAAAATATCAATTTTGTTGAGCATGAAACCTACTGACTTTTCCCCTATCACCACTTTCCAAGTTTTGGCGTATCCATAAAATATAGCATTATCGAAAAAATTGGATTTTCACAAAATTTGGTGCAGACATTCATGGTTCCCAGACGATGTGCGCCACTCACTTCATAACTGTGACTTTTCCTCTGGCACCACCGTGAGCTTCCTATTTGTGGTTTTGACTGAAAAAATCCCATTAGACTGCAACAAAACTTGAGTTCAGGTATACATGTCCCCCTCTGGATTTCTGGGACTTTTCATCGAGCACCATCATGTCAAATGTTAGTCCATTCATTTTTTTTGGACAAAATTCTTGCAAAACTAGCCGTCATTTGTGTGTACCCCCCTAGGCTTATATCGTTCATAAACCCTCGCTTGGTTTCCATTATTTACCATGTTTACAGTTCTGCAATATGCAATAAGGTGTTTAAATGTGTGTAACCCTTTCAATGGGGAGTGGTGTAAATTACTACGCCATTAAATGTAACATAAGAAGTTTGTGAAACCTAACTTGCTAACCTCATCCTCATGGTGAAGTGTGTCGTATTCTACCTTGCCATTGGTCAATTTTGTAGCAACGTCAAGTGTTTTAGTTGCTGATTGGCCAGGGGGCGGGAGACAACGCCAGACGGTGAGCCAAAAAGGTGCGTGGGAGCAGTTCGTTCGTGAGGTGTCGCTGCCTCGCGAACGTCCGACTAGCGGACTGATGGAGAAGTGCCGCGATTTCAGTGGCATGCAAGGTGTTGTCTTCAACAGTTAACTCACCGTTAATGTGTGTTAAAACGTGTATTATGGACAATACAAAACAGTTAGTTTACAGCCGGTGGCATTTAGAGTAACTACCGAAATAAGTGTGCCTCGGCTAAGCTATTAGCGCGCGAAGCTAGCGCGCGTGCACTTTGGGTTGAGTCAGCTGGAGCGCTAACCGCCAGCTCGCACCTCCGTGGACGACGACCGAGGGGGAACCAGATGGCGCACTGGGTGACCAGGTTAAACTCGGCTGCACCTCTGGCCACGAGGGGGGTGAGACATTCTTCATCTAGTGTCAAGGATTGATGAGAGGATCCGCCCGGTCGCTTGCTCGAGGACGGGCTGGACTCGGGTGAGTAACCCCTCTTCAGGCAGGGTCACAGTCAGCGGCCCCGCCAGCTTCAACAGGCCGGCACCAGGGCTCTAATTTGATTGTAATGCCCACTGTATAGTCCATTATAGTAAGACATTGAATGTGCTGTTCTTAGTTTGAATGGTATAAGGTTGAATCTGAGTTCACATCCTGTAAAAGAGTGGAGAGGGTGGAAATCTGACTCTTTGTTTTGTTTGTTTGTTTGCTTTTACTTTGAGATTTTGCCTACACAAGGTAATAGGACCATAATGAGATCGTATGGGATTTATTCATTACCCCCTTTAAGGTCTATTTTGTTTTAATAAATTCCTCATTGTTTTTGACTTGACAATGCTTAATGTGATTTTATCCTAAGATGGATAGTATGAGAGGGGTAAATGAGACCTTAGACGTACACTACACAGGTAGAATCATTTTTAAATAATGCTAATACCTAACATGAACATGGCAAACATCATACAAAAGTCTTAGAATTAGCCCTGTCATTGGGAAAATGGTGAGCAGAATGTAAGCAGGCTGGCATTAGCACATTCCCCTAAACGCGGCTCTCTTAGGTAAAAGAACGGTACATTTCCTTGCAGACGTGCACACTGCAGGCACCACGCAGAATGCTTTTCTCTTCAGGGTTTCACCCAACAATATTTTTCACAAATAATTTTTTCTTCATTGAACAAATTAAGTGGGAAGACTTGGAAATGCCGACTTCCTTTCATAACACTGGTGTCTTCTTCCTGGTAATCCCCCCTCATGGAGGAGAGCCAGGGGTCTGTGGGTGATCGCAGGAACACTCTCTGACTTCTCGTGTCTTCATCATCTCATTCCAAAGTTTCTCATCTGGCACTAATCTCTTCAGGGGCTTCATCCCACAGCAAACATGATTCTCTGCTTAGCACCACCAGAATTGCTCGAGCAACCCACAGCTGCAAGAGTAACGCATCTCAAAGGGATCTGGCACTGTGTAGCTCAAAGGATCAGACCCTATCTTTAGCATGCCACTTTTCCTTCACCAAATTTGCCAAAAGTAGTTAAAGAGATAATGATGGTCTGTCCTCGTGTCAACAGCGCATTTCACCCGTGGAGCAGTTGATAGATTGGCTTGTAATTTACCTTCTTGGCATGAGAAAGACAGTGTGAAACGGAGGGGCGTGCGTTCTAATCTGCTACGACTCCTCTGGTGGCTCAGGCAGTGTTGAAGTGTCTCTAACTGATTTCCATGGCATCGTCAGATGAGCTTGAAGAGAAAAGTATGCCATGTTGCACATGTGCAGGTGCTATCCAATAAAGGCTGTGATGATCAGATACTGTACTTTAATTGTCTTCTGTTCTCTTTCACATCTAATCAATCGTACCAACAAAGTAAAAGTTAAGTAAAAATGTAAATTAATGATAGCATTCATTATGTGCTTTCATATCAGTTTTGGTACAGGACTTAAATTAATAATGACATTATAACCATGTAATTTGAATGTCTACAGATGTTTAAAACACGTTGAGGCCGACTGATTGCACTTGCGACTGAATCCTCTGCAATTATCTTCACCAGTAACACCCGAGTAAAGCAACGACTGACTGACGGGTAAGTTTGTTAAAGGACACCATTTTATCTTTCAATGTTGCCTGTATAAAAGTCTCAGGATAAAACATTGTAATTTTTCAGCCTTACTTGACGGACCACTTAACCACCCAACTCTTTCAATCCAGCCAGGGGACTGAAAACCAAACCCCTGGGGTTGATCTGTGTCGTCGTTTCCTCTTTCACTCTTAACAGTGTCATGCACACAGCATTTATCTTCATGTAGTGAAGCGGACGGCAAAGGATTTAGGAGGGCTACTCTCAATCTATCATAGTGCCAGAAGCTCTTTTTGAATATTAAAAAGGCTATCCCCTTGATCAAATAGCTTTGGCTTTGAAGCCTTGCCAATAAAGTGCAAGATGGATATGATCATATGGATCATATACCAGACTGGAGGACATGAATCGAAAAACAAAATTATGGTTATTTCTGTAGCTTGCAACATGGTCACATCACATGTTTGTGGGTTACTAAGAGCAGGAGAAGAAGTGTCGCCTTCTTGATGTTGTCGGAAGGAAGCGAGTCACTGATGTCTATTTAATCGTAGCTGTATACCTTCTCTGGCACATCAATAAACACATAAGTATGTTGTTGCCAATCAATGTGTGGCAGATAGGCAAACCTTTTGGCCACAGATGACGAATCTACTAGAGTCCCCGAGATCACTCGAGTCTCTCTGCAAATTAAACCTCTGAACTCTTCACCCTTCATTCAACAATGACCCAACATTTATCAAACATTCATAGCTGCAAAGCTATTTGCATTAGCACAAGACCTACAATCAATTCTAGGCTTGGAGAGAGGTTTACCAACTGGAGGGCTGTCAATAACTATTTAAGATTCACTGTAGATTTCCCATGCGTGAATCGACCTGCTGTACCCCAAAGACTGCTGCAGGATGCAGTTGTGATAGCAGATGATATATTCCTCTGTTCAGGGCTCGGTCTGATTTAGACATCTGCGGTCGCAGACTTGGCTCAGTCCTACCCACAGGAAGTTTATTTTATTTACTCAATATTTACCACTTACTCCAACACTTCCACGAAATGGTAACAACAGTTTGTTAATTCATGCCCAGTGAAAGATTGTGTATTTAGCCGTAATTCTTCTTTTTCTTAGACTTAATTGTGGTGCCACTCTTCTGCCTCTCAGTGAAAAAGCCACAGATCTATAATCTCCTTGAGTTTTCACAGCTCGTGCGCCATACTCGCGATGATCAGCTGTAAATATACAGTATGACTCACCGAGTTGCTTTGGCTCTCTACCTCTCAATGGCTATTATAGATAAATGGAGCAGTTGGAACAAACGCACTTGTCATGCTTACACACGAGCCAACGAAATACAAACAATTATTTGAAAAAAACTCATTAATGTATCAAGATTTCCCAGAAAAGGTCCAGTTTGTAAGATTTAGGATGATCTGTTTGCAGAATGCTCATAACAAAATTTTTGCTTTCACCACTGGTAGTCAAGTGTCAACTGATGACCAATCAGAAAGATTGTTTACATAGTCATTGTTTCCAAACTTTTCCATTTCTGCTCGTCCATACTACAGCACAGTCCTGGAGTTTTACAACTAAAACAAGGCGAGCATTGTTTCCAAATTCCTTACGATTTAGGCGCTCGAAAAACTCTGGAGTAGTGTGGACGGCTGATGCGAACGTAGCAGCAGTGATGGGTTTTAAAACTAATACGTTTTTTAATGTGGATGTAGCCTGAAACTTTAAAAGTTCAAAATCTGCATCTATTAAATGTGGATGTAGCCTGAAACTTTAAAAATTCAAAATCTGCATCTATTAATGGAGTCAGAATCGGTTATATTGACTTTACTATTGTTCATGCAGTGCAACCAACACGTATACTGGAAGTTACAGTGTTACCTGCAGATGATAGGTTGAATTTAGTAAATTTTTCAATGATGCACCCGTCTTTAAAATGAAATTTCCCCGTTTCATTACTCACTGTAAGAAGACTCTATACCAAGACAAAGATTATACTGGTATGCTAGCAGCCCTGTGAGACTGTTCTCAAAAACAGCAGTGCCCCTTTGCTGAATGGTTGAAAGGTGTTTTATTTAATTTTTTCTCCATAGTGATTTTCTGCCAGTTAAATACAACAAAAAACATCAACTTGTCACAGTTCAATACAGCAGATCTCTAAAGGATTGTTTCCCCTTCCTCCCATTGAGGTCAAGTCTAAATCAAATTTAACAAGCCCCGTTGTTTCGAGGCCAACTTTTAATTAGTAGAGCGGGTCAGTCTGGCTTTTGAAAGTAACTCCCAATGATGAGACTTCAGCCCAGTCTGTATCATTATCCTGTGTGAAGTTCTTACCTCTGCTGCCAACAGAAATGGAGCTGCTGCGTTTTGGGGGGACTTGTAGACTTCACACTCGTGCTGTTGAGAGACAGAGTGAATCTCTGGAGACGTGGTGTGTGCCCCCAATGCAGATTCCATTTGTTTCATTTTTATGAGGTTTGCTTTTTGTGGCTCCTTTAAAATGGACACAGCGAGTGAGTTTATGTGTGAATGTGTTGAAGAAAGGTGGCTGAGTCTGGGATTTAGATGAAAGAGACAGAGACGTGTTCTAGTCATCACCTTTGCAGCACAGTGCATATTTCCAGCCCGTGCTCTCTATTAATTTTATGCCTCCTGTATTTGAGAAGCCCTATAACTATGCAGAGCAGCCAGGTAATATAATTCCTATCTTAGGAATTGCAAGGTAAGAGGAACTATTGAGTCGACCTGAGATGAAGATGAATCCTGATGGCTTTCCTAATTGACCACAGGAGAACGACTGGGAATCACCTCTAACGTTTTAGCTTCAGCCAGAGGACGCGAACCAGGGCGCTCAGCTTAACAGTGTTAGTGTTATAGCAGAGGACATGGGCCAGCTTAATACCAGCATGACATCCTCATCTATCCTATTAGGTTGTCTGCAGAGTTTAAGATAGGCAGGCCATGTTTCACACAAATGTCCCCTCTTTTCTCCCCGTTAATATTCAGCGTATAACACCCTCTGTGCTGTTAGAGACTCTGCAGAACAGCACTTAGTTAAATATGCTGCATTCACTCCAAGAAGTTTCCCATTTCATTAGAAGGAATATAACCCTTTCATGACAAATTTTCCATCTCAGCAGGACGAATATTTCTTATATTATTGCTGCTCTACCTCTTCCTCACAGGAAATACTCACCCTTGAGACTGTGACCAAAAGTCTTGTGTAAATGAACTTGCTGAACATCAATTTAAAGCTTCTTCTTTTTTTTGCGAAGAAAATTGTTTTATTCATGAGCTTTTCCAAAATAAAGAGGTACACCACCTTTTTTGTGTCCAGGGAGATCATTCTCAAGGCTGTGTATTAGGGTTCCTTTGGTCGTTTATGTATAAATTAATGAGCACTGACGCTAATTTCAGCAGCATTGCAGCGAATCCTCCTAAGGCGGGCACCTCTTTCCATCTAGTCAGCGGAAAGCACATCAGAGTTGCTTCCCAGACTCAACTTCACAGCATAGACGCCACAAATGCAGTACGATAACTGCAGGAAATAATGCCTGTGTTCAGATCAAGTGGGACTTGTGTGAAAACGAATCTTTTGAAAGTCTCAAACCCTCAGTAGCCATCATGCTTGTCATGTCGTCCACGCTCCCTTTGTTGACACCCTCCGAGGACAGCCTCTGCATGCTGCTCATCGATTGCTGTGGGGATTAATATGAAACTAAAAATGGTGATTGCAGCAGGGAATTAATACAAAGGGCTGCTCCATAAGCTTCCTATTACGAAGTGCAGGTATGCTAATCTGGCATTTGCTGTGCCATGAAGCACCGTGATCTCTGCTTTGAATTGGCCTGTGTGAGTCATTGTGATGCTCATGAAATCATGGATTACACTCAAGGGGATTGTGTAACATTCCTGCAGTCCCTATATGAAGATATATAAGGCACAGTGTCTGAGTGCTATTATGTAGCTGTTGATTTTCAACAGAAGTTGGTTTCAAATGATGATCTCACTTATCATAATTATCAACCCTAATTCAAACTAAACTAACAATCTTTTGTCGTCACAAAGTGCATGCACTCTTTTTAATCCTAATGATCTGCCCAATTCTTTGGTCACAACATCTTTAATGAAACGGCATAATGCAGGAATTTCTAGTTAATAAAGCACAGTATACGGCTCAGAAGTCCCTGTTTTAGTTTGCCAAAAACGCGGCACGACATAACCTAGAAATCTGCTTAGTCTTTCAATGCCTGTTAGGTAAGTGCTGCGCTATGTTTTTGTATTGTACCCAGCTTCACGCAGAGGATATGCATAATAGCGATTCCAACAAAGAAAGTGTCTATTAAAAATTGAATTCATGAAGTTTTAATTCACGGTTTCCCTCAAATGCAAATCAAATGTCTCCTTTACTGTGCAGATATAACAGATGACACTGTTGAATCTTTTGAAGTGCAGCTGCTGTAGGTAAAATGAACAAGCAAGGAAGTAAAGAACTGTCCTCATAAAGGAAAGTAGAGTCTTTTACAAGTACCCAAGTTATGAGCTGTTTTCAGACATGAACTTCTAAAATGTCCGGGAAAATGGTTCCAGACATTTTCCAGAGTTTGCCGTTCACATAGGAAGAACACAGAAGGAGATTGTGTGAGTCACACGTTTACAACAGCAGGAACATTTCGAGAACATTCAGGCATTGGGTGGTGCCCGGGTAGCACATACACTTTTAGTAAGGATCCTCTGCACAGTTTATAAAATTTATAAATAAATAAGACCTCTGGTCATGGTCCTCGCCTAAAGGGAGAGGCTGGTATGAGAATTCAGCTACGCTCTCTTTCACTGATTAAAAAAAAGAAAAACTATTTCAGACAGCCCAATGGATTATAATAGTAAACAATGACTTCTCCAACGTATTAAGCCGATGCAGGGAACATTCAGATTGCATCTCACTTGAATTATCGCTACCAATTGTTGCTGTCATTTAACGTTCCCTCAGTTACAGCGCCTACACCACCTTTTAGCAGTCATCTCATTTTTTTTGCATTAGATTTGCACGTTTGCTTGGTATGACAGGCCATTAATCATAAAATATGATTCTGCACACTGTCACTCTTTGTCTCTGGATTTTAGAATCAAAGGACATTGCACATTTTGAAAAAGTACACCTTGTTTATACCCATCTATGACAAAATTTAAACAGATTGTAGGAGGATTTGAGGAGAGGGGCTCTAGTATCTTGTCATCATTGTCTGTTTGCTTATCATTCTCCTTTTCTGTCACCAAAAAAAGACAAATTAATCATACGTCAGAACAGCAGAAGCTGTGAAGAAGACATATTAGATGAAGAATAATACTGACCTGAATAATTGAAACCAAAAACTACTTTAAATGTGTATAAGTTAGGAATACAGACGTTTATTTTTTTATTACCACAATACCACTTAAAAAAGACTGCCTGTACAATAATGTCGTCATTATAACAACACTCTTGTACAAACACTTATAAACTGGACTAACTCACCATCAGCTTTAAGAAATGAACTGCCATCAACCATCAACTGCTGTTTATTACGTTGAAGATATGGATAATTATTCTAATGATTGAATCATGATTGTATTATTAATGATAGTATTATTAATACATTTCCCAGCAGTCAAAAATATATATCTCTCTTTACAATATCTTTACTGTCTAGCAGCATGCAGTACAGTCCTGCAATATAAGTAGCAAAAATTGGAGAATACAAGGAAAATTGGATACTGGTCAGTGAGACGGAGATGTTTTAGAAAGAGAAAAGATTTGCTCATTGCTCAGGTAAAAGCAAAAATCTAATTTATAAAAATAAGTATTGTGTCATAAGACTGGTCAGAAAGAGGGTGAGATAGAGAGAGAGAGATATTAATTTTTGTAATTATATTTCCCTGTTGACCTTTATGGCCAATTTATATATAAGATTGTCCTCTCTACAGGCTCCACATATCAAATACAGATTTTCTTAACTCTTCAAACACATGCAACCACTGTTCACACTAATTTAAGTTTGACTTGGCTTTTCCATACCAAATAAGCATGAAGACAGATTCATGTTTATTGAGGGTAATAAAGCCTCTTTGCTGAACAGGTTTGGTTGGAAACCATTAACCAGTGCAGAAGTGTAGTGGTTTAACCCCAAGACATTTTTGTTTTGACAGGTAACACATGGCCAAACAAGCAAATCCTGAGACATCAGCTGGGGCGAGTTGCTGCTGTATCCCACAGCAGCTAATTTGGAAAGTCCACTCGAAGCTCCAATTCATGCATATACATTATGAAGATAGCATGATAGTTGCAATGAACTGTGCCTCGTTCTTTTGGTGCCAGATTTCCAGTGAGTGCATTATCAGCCAATACTGCGGGTAGAGATAGACACCAGAAGACTTCTCTTTAGTGACCTGAAGAGCATATGTTTTTTTCCTTAGGAGACAGCACCTCAGATTAATCTGGGCGGATGAGAAAATTGGCAACAGTCCACTTAGACGTACCAATAGATCAATGTAATTAATTCACCAGAGAAGAGAACCAATTAGCATCATCAGATCCTCTGCCACTTAATTAATTTTCCAATACTTTCTGAAATTTATGTGAAGTGAAAAATATTCAACAGTCCAAGGTCTAGACACTCGTAATTTTAGATTTATATCAATTTGCTCCACAGCTTTAGTTGAGATATCCACTGTACACACTGCAGGTAGACTTGAATCACTGAAAGAGGAAAAAAACATGCAGTCACAGCATTGTGCTCTTTAATGATGAAGCAACTGTAAGCAACAACACATAGACAGTACATACGTTAATGTAAAAAGGGGTAAGAACAATAAAGTCTGTATAGGAGCCGGTAGGGTAGATAAATCCTTTGTGGTGGATTTTTTTGCTTCTTTTTTTGTGTTCATGTTCATGGCCTGGAATATTTTCCTGATTTGAACCCTCTATAACATATTCATTGTTACCATTTTGAGTGCTGCACAGAAACAAAAAGTCTTCAGAGGACTGGGATTCACTGTCCTTATGTGATGAATGGCAGTTCTAATCTTCATTTAATACAGATTTAGTTGTTGCAGAGGAGGGCACAATGCTGAGCAATCATGGGTTGTCGAATAGAATCTTCATCCTGAAAATTGTGAGGCAATGTATTTACTGTAATATATATATACCTTGTCTGTAGCATCAGCAACATACATGATGGTGGTTAAGAGTGTTCTTCTCTAACTCTCACAAGTCCTTTAAAGCAAATGACCAAATCAATTGTTTACCCCTCTTATATACACACCGCGATTTTCTGATCTGACGCCCTTATTGGTAGGATGACATCATTTGTCTGAGCCTTCCACAACTACCAAAATCACCGCCTAAAAATGCATTCATGGTATGATAACACTGATTTGGTTAGGTTTGGGTTAAAATATTATGGTGTGCCCATGGTCATGTGGTGACATGACTTAATCCTTTGCTCCTGTCCCAATTATGGCTGCTAGATGGCTTTGTCACGTGAATATAAATGTATGTTGGGGACACTTACATTTATATTTATAGTGTTGGGGACACTTGCAGCCTTACATTCAGATGTAGCCTGAGTACAAACCTGATCTGGATTCAGGGTAGGATTTTCTGTTCAGCACATACAGACAAAGTGAACTGTGTAATAAATGGAACGCAATGATTCATTCAAGAATCAAAATTATGTTGTTATGCCTCAAAACATGATCAACATGGCTATAGTATTGTTTCACAGTAAATACCATCCCGCACTCCTGCAAATAATGTGTGATTGTTGAGGTCAGAATTTGCATGCAAACAGTTTTGAGGAATCTGAAGGGAGCTGATTCATGGTCAGGACAGAATGGAGAATGGACATGAGATACAACAGAGAGTAAATGGAGAAATGTCAAGTTGGTAATTTTACTTTCAATTTTTAATAGCTTCCTCTGTCTCGGTACAAATTAGAAGTGAAAAGATGCCAGGCTTTTATTGACCAGTTGACATTTAAACCATTAGAGAATTCGCTGCATTATCCAATCATCCCCTCTACAAACAAATGTTGCCGTGCAATTTTCAAAGCAAACTGCTCCCTCCCCCCCACTGTGCTGTCAGCCCTACCAAATATAAAGTGTTACTGCTGGTGACATGCACACAGGGGCAAGGACAAACATTTGAATGAGGGCAATTCAGTGTAAATGCTGCTGGGTTTCAGGGGCATGCAACACTAGGATACAATGCTGTGAAATACTGTACTCTGAGTATGGACAATTTTCTTTTCAAATAAGAGATGGGAGATTGTAATAAGTTTAAGATAATTCTGATTCTGCTGACGATAAAATTGAACTTTGCTTGTTCAGACAGACAAGAACAAGATGAGCTTGATGATTTTCAAGTGTTGTATTTATGTTTTTCATATGTTTACCTTATCTGCATCTAGCGAGGTAAGAAATAAGTCTTACAGTATGCTTGTTTTCTTCCCTCCCTGAATAAAATCCTAAAAGGACTAATTTTAATCTTCAATCCAATCCTTACACCAGACAACTGTCTTAGAAATGACAGAAGCAAAGGCATTTTCCAATGTCAGATTGACTTTTTAATACGACAACTAACTGCATGTGACAGCTAATCATGTATTCTAAATCGACTTCGCAGCTGTAAAGCCTTTCAGCCTGCATTGTTTGAATTTCCCCTTGTGATAGAAACATTTCTGTTGCTTAAAATATCACAAAAATGCAAATAGATATTTTTGTTCCTCTCAACCAAAGTTGGGGCGTTTAAGGTCATACAGAATATTGATCTTGAGGCTGAAGCCATCCCAAATTGGACCTCCATGGCAGCAAACTTAAATGAACCCAGCAAACAGCAGTAGCAGCAACCACTTTGTGGTTACATTAATTTAAAAAAAAAAAACTGCACCATCAGATGCATTTGAATTGCAGGGAAACTACTGCATATGACCAAATTAATGAATAAATAAATAAATGAAAAAGTAATGTAAATGAACCACATGACATGTACATAGTGCAGAATTTAAGATAAGCCTGCCTAAAATGTATTTACTGTTACAGTATAGCTGTTTTTAAATGACAAATTTCTAGTAAACAGGGTTCTTCACATAAACAATAACCAACACTGAATATGATCATTGTTAAGTAGCACAAATACATAGAAATACATTATATATTGAGTAGAGAAACCCCCATGCAACAGTTTACATTTTCCTTCACCAGCAAGTGTGACATTTTGGTTTGCACCTCACTGTGCCCCCCAGGTGTCAATGCAAAAAAAGCCATTCTCAGGAGAGTGAAACTGAAAATTAGAATCTTTTCCCTCAATTTGACAAACGTCTAGACTGAGCGGAGTTCCAGTGAAAGATGAAAATTCAAAACTATTCCTTCAGCCATTTCAACTGCACTCCAAACTTCCACAGAGTTTCTACAATGCGATAGCAGCTAATGATCCACAGGCAATACTGAGATAAAATTGGACCACTGTCTGTTGACATGTGTTGGCAGCTCCATTATGAAGTAGATGATTTGACTTTGTTAGGGGATTATATCGTATGTACCCTGCAGCACCAGACGCTGTGCAGTGAAGATATCAATGAAATGCAGCAGAATTGGACTTCATACACAGAAATGTCTCTCTTATGCCCCTCAGAATCTGTAGAGTACTTATTTCCAATCGAGTCATTGCAGAGAAACCATGCTCTGCCTCAGAGATAAAATTTCACCCTGATAAGAAATAGATGTTTCATTAGATCAAACAGCTGTGTTGAATCTGGGCTCTGATATTGACCCAGCACTGCAATTGAGAAATAACCAGTCAGCATAGCTCGTGTCAGGGTCACGCGGGGTGTCGACAGTTTCATTTTGTGGCTGCAGATATTTATGATAATCCATCCCTCTAAAGTTGTTCTTCATCAATAACTCCAACGGCACGCATGGCGTATTCTGAGTTTGAAGCTTCTTCAGGAACATTAGGCTGCATGAAATATCACTTCACATATAATATATTGCCCTCGGATGCAATGTTTCACCTTTTGAATCATTGTTTCTCCATGCATTTGTGATGTGACCTGTGAAGTTATCCATGATTCACAGGCTGAGGAGTCTTCTGCTTGCAGCTTTGGCTCAGTGGCTTGCTCTAATCTTCATGGCAACAATGTCATATTCATTTAAATAGTTTTTATTTTGTTTTTAGTGTTTTTAATGTTTCTTTAAGCTCTGCACTTCACAGTACAAAACAAAGTATAGGACGTCTCGACCCTGCAAGGCCTGACTCCTTTATTGGTGCCTTTAAGGCAGACGACCTCTGGCGCCTCCACATATAAAAATCTGTCTATATTGTCGTCTTTCAGTTCCTTTGCTCTTCAGCTCACTAAGGACACTTCCACTGAGTCAGGCTCATTAGCTAGCCACTAGTTAGCTCTGTTTCTTCCGGCATCGACCAGTTAGCTTGACTGTCCCTGTTGTTGTGAGCCATCACTGCCTTAATTGGTGCGTGCGGCTGCTTGACACGGCTTTGGTTGGAATAATGTACCTACTTATAACTGGGCTGACCATATGGAGACGGGAGCTCAGTTTGAGTAAGATCTCTTCAAGAGTGCTCACCATGAAGACGATGATATGCTTGACAGCCATTTGAACATTCACAGTTTGTCGGAGGATTAATGGGAGGTTTCGTTGTCGGGCCAGTATGCCACTTCCACTGCATTGGAAGCTAGGAAGACACAACAATACGATGGTGGTTTCCTACATTAACGGACTAGAAGCCACTTACTCACGTCCCTTGTTAAAACTGTTTCACTCTGTTTTACTGTGCTGCTACTCTCTGTCAGAGCCACCCATGTTCTGGGCCACTTGAACTTGTGTCCAGACCTTCCCTGCAGGCGGGATTT